>NC_091317.1:3493875-3546375 GCF_038502225.1 Cherax quadricarinatus
ATTTTTTAAGATGTGTACATATTTGTGCATATTCTGTGCAGCGGAGGGCAGGCGCGTTGGCTCCCTGCAGTGCTCCTCCGTGAGGCTCAGGTGAGGTTCCTTCTTAATCACTATTACGCAGTGTGCTGCAGTAAAAATACTTTATAAAAAAAATGCTCCATAGTTCAGGGATTTGTACTGAACCCGGACGCTTGTTATTCCTGGTCAGGCAGAGTGGCCAGGAGGCAGGAGCAGGTGAGGTGTTTGTGGGGCAGTACAAGATGGCCGGAGTAGTCATGGTTATGTGTACTCACCTATTTGTACTTACCTATTTGTGGTTGCAGGGGTCGATTCACAGCTCCTGGCCCCGCCTCTTCGCTGATTGCTACTAGGTCCTCTCTCTCCCTGCCCCATGAGCTTTATCATACCTCGCCTTAAAACTATGTATGGTTCCCGCCTCCACTACGTCACTTTCTAGGCTATTCCACGGCCTGACTACTCTATGACTGAAGAAATACTTCCTAACATCCCTTTGATTCATCTGAGTCTTCAACTTCCAATTGTGACCTCTTGTGTCTGTGTCCCATCTCTGGAACATCCCTTGTCTATTCCGCGCAGTATTTTATATGTCGTTACCATGTCTCTCCTGACCCTCCTGTCCTCCAGTGTCGTCAGGCAGATTTCCCTCAACCTTTCTTCGTAGGACAATCCCCGTAGCTCTGGGACTAGTCTTGTTGCAAACCTTTGCACTTTCTCTAATTTCTTGACGTGCTTGACTAGGTGTGGGTTCCAAACTGGTGCTGCATACTCCAGTATGGGCCTGACGTAAATGGTATACAGAGTCTTAAACGAATCCTTACTGAAGTATCGGAACGCTATCCGTAGGTTTGCCAGGCGCCCGTATGCTGCAGCAGTTATCTGATTGCTGTGCGCCTCAGGAGATATGCTCGGTGTTATACTCACCCCTAGATCTTTTTCCTTGAGTGAGGTTTGCAGTCTTTGGCCATCTAAACTATATTGTGTCTGCGGTCTTCTTTGCCCTTCCCCAATCTTCATGACTTTGCATTTGGCAGGGTTAAATTCAAGGAGCCAGTTGCTGGACCAGGCTTATAGCCTGTCCAGGTCTCTTTGTAGTTCTGCCTGATTCTCATCCGATTTGATTCTTCTCATTAACTTCGCATCATCTGCAAACAAGGACACTTCTGAGTCTATCTCTTCCATTATGTCGTTCACATATACCAAGAACAGCACAGGTCCTAGGACTGACCCCTGTGGAACCCCGCTTGTCACAGGTGCCCACTCTGACACCTCGTCGCGTACCATGACTCGTTGTTGCCTCCCTGTCAGGTATTCTCTGATCCATTGCAGTGCCTTTCCTGTTATGTGTGCCTGATCCTCTAGCTTTTGCAGTAACCTCTTGTGAGGAACTGTGTCGAAGGCCTTCTTGCAGTCCAAAAATATGCAGTCGATCCACCCCTCTCTCTCTTGTCTTACTTCTGTCACCTTGTCATAAAACTCCAGTAGGTTTGTGACACAGGATTTTCCTTCCCTGAAACCGTGCTGGTTGTCAATTATACACTTGTTTCTTTCCAGGTGCTCCACCACTCTCCTCCTGATGATCTTCTCCATGACCATGCATACTATACACATTAGTGATACAGGTCTGTAGTTTAGTGCCTCATGTCTGTCTCCCTTTTTAAAAATTGGGACTACATTTGCCATTTTCCATACCTCAGGGAGTTGCCCAGTTTCAAATGATGTGTTGAAGATCTTTGTTAATGGCTCACACAATATCTCTGCTCCCTCTTTAAGGACCCATGGAGAGATGTTGTCTGGTCCCACCGCCTTTGAGGTGTCAAGTTCGCATAGCAGCTTCTTCACCTCCTCCTTGGTTATATGTACCTCATCCAGCACTTGCTGGTGTGCCCCCCTTTTCTGATTTCCTGGAGTCCTACTGGTTTCCACTGTAAATACCTCTTTAAATCTTGTGTTGAGCTCCCGACATACCTCTCGGTCGTTTCTTGTGAATTCCCCATCACCCTTCCTCAGTCTGATTACCTGGTCCTTGACTGTTGTTTTCCTCCTGATGTGGCTGTACAACAGCTTCGGGTCAGTCTTTACTTTTGATGCCATGTCATTTTCATATTGTCTCTGAGCCTCCCTTCTTATCTGTGCATATTCGCTTCTGGCTCTTCGGCTAATCTCTTTATTTTCCTGAGTTCTCTGTCTTCTGTACCTTTTCCATTCTCTAGTACACCTAGTTTTTGCCTCCCTACACCTTTGGGTGAACCAAGGACTCGTTCTGTTCTTCCCATTATTTCTGTTTCCCTTGGGAACAAACCTCTCCTCTGCCTCCTTGCATTTTGTTGCCACATAGTCCATCATTTCTTGTACTGGCTTTCCTGTCAGTTCCCTCTCCCACTGAATGTCTTGAAGGAAGTTCCTCATGCCTGAGTAGTTCCACCCTTTTGTAGTTTGGTTTTTCCCAGCCTATTCCTGCTACTCTCTCCACTTGGAGCTCAACTATGTAGTCAAAGCACTGAACCACATGATCACAAGCTCCCAGGGGCCTTTCATACATGATACCCTCGATGTCCGAACTACTCAAGGTGAATACAAGGTCCAGTCTTGCTGGTTCATCCTCTCCTCTCTCTCTGGTAGTGTCTCTAACATGTTGATGCATGAGGTTTTCCAGTACCACATCCATCATCTTGGCTCTCCATGTTTCGGGACCCCCATGGGGCTCCAGGTTTTCCCAGTCAATCTCTTTGTGATTGAAATCACCCATAACTAGTAACTTTGCTCCCCCCATGTGTGCTCTCCTGGCCACCTCGGCTAGTGTGTCGACCTTTGCTCTGTTGCTCTCATCGTATTCTTCTCTTGGCCTCCTGCAGTTCTGTGGTGGGTTGTACATTACTGCAATTATCACCTTATGTCCCTCAGACTGGATTGTTCCTACTAAGTAGTCCCTTTCGCCCGTGCCATCCATTCCTTCCATTTTCTCAAAACCCCACTGGTTTTTAATGAGCAGTGCAACTCCTCCTCCCCCTCTCCTCCCTCTGTCTTTCCTGAGGATTTGATATAAGGATGGAAAGATTGAATCTGTTATTATTCTGGTTAGTTTTGTTTCTGTGAGTGCTATTATGTCTGGGGATGTCTCCTTGATTCTTTCGTGCCACTCCTCATACTTGTTTGTTATTCCATCTGCATTTGTATACCACACCTTCAACTTCTTTTCTAAGACTGTGGTCTGGGAAGTGTATTGGGGTTGGGGAAGTGGGAGACCTGGTAAGGAACTATGGGTTGTTGCTGTGGGGGTGGAGTTTGTAATGTAGTGGGTGGGGGCATTGGATGTGGCATGGGTGTTTTGATTTAGAGTGTTTGGTTGCACTGGGGTTGACCTTGTTGGGAGGCTTCTATAGGAAGTTGTGAGGGACGCTGTATTTGATCTTCCTGGGTCTGGGATCTCCTGTCTGTCTTCTCCATCCCCTGTCTTTCCTCCTTTCGCCTTTGTATCACCTCTCTCAGTTTCTGCCTCTCTTCTTGTGTTCTGTCACAGTCGAGATACACCTTCCTGTATGCCAGCGTGTCCCTTAATTGTGCTTTCTCCTGCAGGATCCTGTTCCGAGTCGCTTCTGCCTTGAAGGTCACTTTCACTGGCTGGGTTCTTTTTTTTACGAACCCCCCTATTCTCCGAAAATTTTCCAGCTGGGTCATGTCGTCTTCTCCTATTGCTTTCATGATGCTTTCAATTGCTTTTTTTCTTCTTGTTTTCTTGCTTCATATGTTTCCCCTTCAACTTCCTGGAGCCCATACACAAAGACTGACCTCACCCTTTCATTCTCCAACTGCATATCCCTGTGTATCCCCTCATTTAATTTGGTTTCCTCCACTGCAGCTTTCCTTTCTTCAGTTTCACTGGCTAATGTACTTGGGCTCAGTGGCCTGTCATTTTCCCTTCTCGGCTTTCCTTGGGCTCTGTTGTTGTCTGTTAGGGCCTCCACATAAAGCTTAGCTCTTTCATTTACTACAGTCTCCTCTGATAGAGCCTCTCCATGCAGTTGTGCTCCTTCTTTCCCTACTGTCCCCTTATTTGTGGCTGAGGTAGTAGTCTCTGTTGTCAATCCCAAAATGTTCTTTAGTTCTTTAGGCTGTTTCAGATTTTTCAGTTCCTCTTCTAAACTCTGTATCCTAGCCTCTGCTGCTTTGACATGCACCTCCCACTTCCTGATTTCCATATCTATCCTCTCTTCCACTCTCATGCTAAGTTCTTCTAGTTTCTTTTCTCATTCATGATCCCTTTTTATGAGCTCTGCTGCCCAATCTTCCTTTGCAGCTTCCTCCTCCTGTCCCTTGGTTTTTCTTGTTGCTCTCTGGCAACCCATTTTTGTTTTATCCTGATTGCCTCAGAGTGGGAAACCTATGAGTTCTGTATGTTATGTTAGTAGTGTGTATGTCAGAGTGTGGGGGGGAGGTAGTGGAGGAACTGTGGCTATGTGGGAGAGGAGTGGGGAGGGGGAGGGTGAACGAGTGTGTGTGTGTGTGTGTGTATGTGTGTGTGTGTGTGTGTGTGTGTGTGTGTGTGTGTGTGTGTGTGTGTGTGTAATTTTGTGTGAAATTATGTGCGGGTTTATTATGTACTGAAAGGTAGGTGGTTTGTGCGTTGTAATGTAGAGTCTCAGTGGTCCTTGGCTGCCTACAACTTCTTGTGACCTGACCCCCAACCTCCTGGGACTTGACCCGCACATACTTTGTGTGTGTGTGTGTGTGTGTGTGTGTGTGTACTCACCTATTTGTGCTCACCTATTTGTGGTTGCAGGGGTCGAGTCACAGCTCCTGGCCCCGCCTCTTCGCTGATTGCTACTAGGTCCTCTCTCTCCCTGCCCCATGAGCTCTATCATACCTCGCCTTAAAACTATGTATGGTTCCTGCCTCCACTACATCACTTTCTAGGCTATTCCATGGCCTGACTACTCTATGACTGAAGAAATACTTCCTAACATCCCTTTGATTCATCTGTGTGTGTGTGTGTGTGTGTGTGTGTGTGTGTGTGTGTGTGTGTGTGTGTGTGAGGGATACAAACGAGGGAAGTACAAACTTGACGAGTTACCAAAGGGATAACTACTTGGAAACTCTTGGGTATAACTTCTAACTTCTGTCTGTCTCTCTCTCTCTCTCCCTCTCCTTTTCCCGTTGCCCTAAGGGTGCAAGAAGGATCCAGGAGGTTAGGTATACCCCCCTTCCCCTCTATTATTAGTTGTAGCAGAGACAAAGGAGCAATTTGCCTACTCTGCTGTCATGGGTACGAGGGAAGACGGGCGGTGTTCCTACCTTGCCTGCTGTCAGAGCAGGAATTTGGGACCGTAGAGAGAGAGAAATTATATTTGCCTCACGTGTAATACGTGTCCGGCGGTGCTCGGTTAATTCGTATTTTTCTGGCCTAAAATAGGATGAAATTTACATCTAATTAACTGAAATTCACAGGCCAAAAAAACTTTTTCATGCCGTATTGTGCATCACGTTTCATGCCGTATTGTGCATCACGTTTCATGCCGTATTGTGCATCACGTTTCATGCCGTATTGTGCATCACGTTTCATGCCGTATTGTGCATCACGTTTCATGCCGTATTGTGCATCACGTTTCATGCCGTATTGTGCATCACGTTTCATGCCGTATTGTGCATCACGTTTCATGCCGTATTGTGCATCACGTTTCATGCCGTATTGTGCATCACGTTTCATGCCGTATTGTGCATCACGTTTCATGCCGTATTGTGCATCACGTTTCATGCCGTATTGTGCATCACGTTTCATGCCGTATTGTGCATCACGTTTCATGCCGTATTGTGCATCACGTTTCATCCCGTATTGTGCATCACGTTTCATGCCGTATTGTGCATCACGTTTCATGCCGTATTGTGCATCACGTTTCATGCCGTATTGTGCATCACGTTTCATGCCGTATTGTGCATCACGTTTCATCCCGTATTGTGCATCACGTTTCATCCCGTATTTCGCCATGTTTTCATCCAGCATTGTAATGTTTCATTCCGTATTTCATGCTACATTGCATGAGACAGCAAGAAACAGCCGGAAAGACAGACTAAGAGGTAGACAGTAAGAAGGTAGACAGGCAGACAGTAAGAAGGTAGACAGACAGGCAGACAGTAAGAAGGTAGACAGACAGGCAGACAGTAAGAAGGTAGACAGACAGGCAGACAGTAAGAAGGCAGACAGACAGGCAGACAGTAAGAAGGCAGACAGACAGGCAGACAGTAAGAAGGCAGACAGACAGGCAGACAGTAAGAAGGCAGACAGACAGGCAGACAGTAAGAAGGCAGACAGACAGGCAGACAGTAAGAAGGCAGACAGACAGGCAGACAGTAAGAAGGTAGACAGACAGGCAGACAGTAAGAAGGCAGACAGACAGGCAGACAGTAAGAAGGCAGACAGACAGGCAGACAGTAAGAAGGCAGACAGACAGGCAGACAGTAAGAAGGCAGACAGACAGGCAGACAGACAGGCAGGCAGACAGGCAGACAGTAAGAAGGTAGACAGACAGGCAGACAGTAAGAAGGCAGACAGACAGGCAGACAGTAAGAAGGCAAACAGACAGGCAGACAGTAAGAAGGCAGACAGACAGGCAGACAGTAAGAAGGCAGACAGGCAGACAGTAAGAAGTCAGACAGGCAGACAGTAAGAAGGCAGACAGACAGGCAGACAGTAAGAAGGCAGACAGACAGGCAGACAGTAAGAAGGCAGACAGACAGGCAGACAGTAAGAAGGCAGACAGACAGGCAGACAGTAAGAAGGCAGACAGTAAGAAGGCAGACAGACAGGCAGACAGACAGGCAGGCAGTAAGAAGGTAGACAGGCAGACAGTAAGAAGACAGACAGGCAGACAGACAGGCAGACAGTAAGAAGGTAGACAGACAGGCAGACAGTAAGAAGGCAGACAGACAGGCAGACAGTAAGAAGGCAGACAGACAGGCAGACAGTAAGAAGGCAGACAGACAGGCAGACAGTAAGAAGGCAGAGGAGGAAACAGAGTCAAGCTACATAAAACACAAAACACAAAAAAAAATCATGCAAAACGCTCACGAAACAAACAAAAGCACACAAAAAAAACACTATAAAACATACACAAACACTCACAAAAAACCTACACAAAGAGTTCATAAAAATTAAAACACAAAACAAACAAAAACATAAATCACAAAACACACACACACAAAACTCACACATAAAACACACACAAAACAATCACAACACTCACTCACAAAACACTCACACACAAAACTCACACATAAAATACACACACACACACACACACACACACACACACACAAAACTCACACATAAAACACACACAAAACAATCACAAAACACACACACAAAACTCACACATAAAACACACACAAAACACTCACAAAACACACACACACAAAACAATCACAAAACACTCACAAAACACACACACACAAAACACTCACAAAACACTCACACACAAAACACTCACACACAAAACTCACATAAAACACTCACAAAACACACACAATCAACAGAAAGGTGTGCGGTGTGAGCACAAGTCACATCACAAACCTGGTCACCTTCCCCCGTCACTGTCATCCAAGGAAGAGGAGGCGAGGGATAGCGGGGATGATGAGAGAAGGACGGAGGAGGAGAGAAGGACGACAGGAGACAGAAAGAGAGAGTTGACATGGAAGAAAATCCTGGAATTGAGGGGAAAAGCAGGAGAAATCTGCTGGAAAATCAGAACAAGTAGAATAGAAAACGCTTTGGGTTTTGGGTTAATACAGATTTGACACCAGGGAAAGCTTCCCCTGGGATGCTGGCAGCAGCAGCAGCCTCTCTCTCTCTCTCTCTCTCGCTAAATACTTAACAAATTTCTTTTTCTTCTTTTCCTCTTGTCTTCTTTTGCTTTTTTTTTCCTTCTTTTTCTTTATTTTTCTTTTTCATTTCTTTCATCTTTATTTAATTTTATTATTAATAATTTTACTTTTAAAATAGTAATATAAAATATTATTAACTAGTATTTTATATTAAGAAAGATTAAAAATATTCGTCTACAGGAAATCTACAAATACTTTCTCTCTCTCTCTCTCTCTCTCTCTCTCTCTCTCTCTCTCTCTCTCTCTCTCTCTCTCTCTCTCTCTCTCTCTTTACACAGGGTTTGACAAGGTTAAGGATCCCTAGCTTTATTGACAAGCTATTTACAGGTTAAGGATTCCTAACTTTATTGACAAGCTAAGAGCTGTTACCTACATCAGCTCATTTGAAAGCATTTTTATTGTTAAGAGACATACAAGTAGGGAACAGGATGAAGTTGAAGCCATCTGTGGACCAACATTTTCATTTGATCAACTGACTTTATCTCGTTGACATCATAATGCTGTACGAATGTGTTCCAGACTTGGGTCATCCTGGGGATAAATGATCTCAGATGGAGTGATGTTCTGGAGAAGGGTACAGCCAGAGTGAAGTTGCTGCTTTCTGCCCGTCTTGTGGCATAAAAGCTTGTTTCACGCTGTCCTAGAAGTGGATCCAAGTGTGGTACTTTGACAATATTGGCCTTGTACATAACAGTAAGGCCACCCACATCCCTCCTATGTTGAAGGCTCTGCTGAAATGACAGATCTATCCAGGATGGGTCCAGGCGAGAGATGAGACGTCTTGCTCTGTTCTCTTCTATGTCAAGCAGTCGCAGATGAGAGGGGGGGCAGGCAAACCAAGAAAGTGGAGCATACTCAAGGTGTGAGCGTACTTGTGCCTCGTACAGGATCTTGCAACCCCTACTGTCAAGCAGATGCGAGATACGGCGAAGTGCTGTAAGCTTCCTGGCTGCCTTGTTTGCAAGATTAACAACATGGTTCTTCATGGTCAGTCTGGAGTCAAATTTCACCCCAAGGATATCAACTTCTTCCCCAGGTGCCAGCACCCTCCCATTCATCCTTACTACTGCACTCTCTCTCTCTCTCTGTCTCTCTCTTTCTCTCTCTCTCTTTTTACCCAGGGTTTGACAAGGTTAAGGATTCCTAGCTTTATTGACAAGCTACATAAAACACACAAAAAATCACGAAAAACACTCACGAAACAAACAAAAGCACACAAAAAACACTATAAAACAAACAAGACCCTCATAAAACATACACAAACACACTCTCTCTTTCTCTTTTTCTCTCTTCTCTCTCTTTCTCTCTCTCTCTCTCTCTCTCTCTCTCTCTCTCTCTCTCTCTCTCTCTCTCTCTCTCTCTCTCTCTCTCTCGTGCCCAGGGTACACTCTACTTCGCGAGGAAAGGTTTAATCTGGTAAAATCTTCTCCTGTGGTCAGTGGAACCTTGAGACTAATGCCTGGTGTTCTGCCCCTTGTAACATGAGAGAGAGAGAAGGGAGTGAGGAAGTAAGGGAGGCAGGGAGGGCATTACCCCTCATAAAAATTCATGTGCGACGACATTCATGCCGGCACATACAACATAAACCTCGCCTTCACTTACACCTAAACAGGAATGTTAGGAAATACGTATTAGAAGACAAAAATCTGCTGAAGAAGATTCCTGATGGAGGCTGTAAATACACAATCTCTTTTTACCTCTTTCATTTATTCTCTCCAAGTGGTTCCAATATTCAAGCATTTACTTAAACTCATCTTTACATGTGACACTATTATTATTAATACATAAAAAACAAACTTATGAATAGTCTACTTTTTTTTCCATACTCTTATTCTCTCTTATGTCTTCGAAAAATATCCTTCGTGTTGTTAGTTTTTTTTTTTTTTTTTTTTTTTTTGCATTGCCCTTATCTAGAAAGACGGAAATTATATCACACTTCTGATTAAAAAACCTCTCCATACATTTTAGTTTTTTTCAGTTAGAATATAGTAATAGCACCAGACTGTTTACAGATGTGATCACACGTTTGCAAATTCTCCGTTTCCAGCAAGGAGGACCTCTTGCCCAGCTGAAGTTTATATTAAAATGTTTGATAAAGTCGCGTCTGTTCATCGTTATTTACTCCTGGAACTTAAAAAACAGGCTTTCTTTTAAAATATTTTATTAGGAGCTTAAACTGTCTTCGCAGAAGAGAATTCGAATGACAGTTTAGAAAGTTCCTTCCCGACTCATCATTCACGACTTAATAGATTCCTTTCAGTCAGGATAATGATAAGGTCCTTCAATGTGTCACAAGTTGTCTCGATGGGTTGCATAGTGTCTTGACCTTCCTACAGTCTCCACCTCTTCAGTGTCGTGATGGGTTCCTTCGTGTTATGGTCTTGCTGAGATCCTGCCAGTCAGTTCTGGAAAACTGTTCACACGAGTCTGAAGATCACGGATTCTCTTGTCAATTACTCATTTTTTTCTTTGTTTAAAGCCAGTGTAAATTTCTACGAGTAATTTAAAATCTTACATTCAATTTATTTTTTTTTTATCTCGTGATGTTTGGTATGTTTGTAGGAGCCTCTGAGACACTGCTAGAATTCGTGAGTCCAGTTAAGCCGAGGACAATACAAAGCCGAATATCTTTTCTAGAAGTCACTTTTCTGTAGATGTGTTTGTTGGGTTGCTAGAAGTCACAGGACATTGCTAGGAATCGTCGGGGTCTTTGGTGAAGCTGTAGGTGCAGGCAGTGAATCCCTGGAGCTGGGAAGGAGGAACCTCTTCCTCGTAAGGCATTACCTTCTGCTGTTTCATCGCCACCCGCACCTGAGAGGAGAAGAACAGTGTCTAACCGGAGGTGGCTGAGAATATAAAAAGACGGGTTCATAATAATAATAATAATAATAATAATAATTTTATTTCTACAAGTACATGTACAGGGTATACAGGCCTAGCTGACATCAGTGACTTACTATTATATAGAAAGCCGCTTGTTATGCAGAGCATTTCGGGCAAATTAGGTCAGTTTTGTTTCAGGATGCGACCCACACTAGTCGACTAACACTCAGGTACCCATTTTACTAATAGTGAACATAAACAACCTGTGTAAGGAAACACGCCCAATGTTTCTACCCAGGTATTCATTTTACTAATGGGTAAACAAGGACAGCAGTTGTCTTATGGAAACACACCTTAATATTTTCCAGCCGTACCGGGGAATCGATCCCCGGACCTCAGTGTGTAAGCTGAGTGCGCAAGCCAGGATGCCCTTTCTTCTTCCTATCTATTTTTCCCCGCCTACTTCCTGCCCACACTTACCTTTTCGACGTCACGCATGACACGAAGCAGGTTGTGACCTGCCAACTGTCTCAGGTCATCTAGGGACCAAGTCGGGTCAGCCAGCAGCTCAGCGAAGACGTGTGGATACCTCGACACGTCCTGCAAGCCCTCGGGTAACCTGTGAGGGCAGAGTAGGAAAAGTACGAGAGAAAGAAGGTTAAGAATTACGAAACAAGTACTAAGATCACTAGACTCGCATTAGGTGGGAGTAGATACCGACAGCAGTGAGAGGGAGTGACGGGGAAGCGAACCTGAGACAGGGAATAAGAAGAGAAAATCAAGGAGTGGAAAGACAGGAATCAAACTGCACATACCTTAAGACGCTACACATTAATTCTGAAGTAAATATTCTCCCTCCTTCCTAATCTTCCCTCCACCTCCTCTCCGCACCTTCCCCCACATAACCCGACCCCCATCCCTCTCCTCTTCAACCCAAAACAGTAGATGTTAAAATATAAGTCTCCTCCCAAAAAGTTAGGATTTTAATGGAAAATTAAGGTAGCAATTTATAGCATGATGAGCTTGCCAGGAGACGGCACCCAGCCAGCGCCTCCCTACTAATTTAGCACAAACTGAACTAAAAAAAAAAAAAGTCTTAGAGGAATTAAAATACCTAGTCTGAAGTTTGTGGTCGTAAGTTTGGTCGAATGTTCTTGGTCACTCGTTTAAGTTAGTGACGGCCTACTCATTAAAAGAGAGAGGGAGAGAGAACGAGGGAGAGATAGTACCCTGCTGGGTGTGTGAGAAGCGGACCATTCTCTCAAACACAGAAAAACGTATGTTTTTAGTGGCTTGAGCATCCGGGGGGCTTGTGAGAGCGTGTTGGAGAAGAGTGAGTAGAGACAAGTGGTATTTAACGGGCGCGCTGTTGGAGTGCGAGCAAGGTAACATTTACGAAGTCATTTAGGGGAAACCAGTTAACCGAACTTGAGTCTTGGAGGTGGGAAGGTCAGCGTCTGCACTCTGAAGGAGGCGTGGAGGGATGCGGCACTCAGAGAGTAATCTGAACTCTAATAACAGCACACTTCTCCAAAGAAAGCGACTGACGGAATGACAGTGAAAGTGTTTTCTTCTCTGGACCAATCTGCCTAAGCTAGAGACGGTCTTTGACGTAAAAAAATATTTTTCTATATTTCTCTCTCTCTCTCTCTCTCTCTCTCTCTCTCTCTCTCTCTCTCTCTCTCTCTCTCTCTCTCTCTCTCTCTCTCTCTCTCTCTCTCTCTCTCTCTCTCTCTCTCTCTCTCCCTCTCTCCCTCCCTCTCTCCCTCTCTACTTACATCTCTTAAGTAAAACACACGTCATGCAGAGCAGCAGAACTCTTTGCATGCCCACAAGAAAATAAGCTTAAATTATCCAATTAAAACTTGTTTCCTTCACGTTTTAGAAAGAAAACTTGCAGTGGTGAGGCAGTATGGTAGTGGTGAGGCAGTATGGTAGTGGTGAGGCAGTATGGTAGTGGTGAGGCAGTATGGTAGTGGTGAGGCAGTGTGGTAGTGGTGAGGCAGTATGGTAGTGGTGAGGCAGTGTGGTAGTGGTGAGGCAGTATGGTAGTGGTGAGGCAGTATGATAGTGGTGAGGCAGTATGGTAGTGGTGAGGCAGTATGGTAGTGGTGAGGCAGTGTGGTAGTGGTGAGGCAGTATGGTAGTGGTGAGGCAGTATGGTAGTGGTGAGGCAGTATGGTAGTGGTGAGGCAGTGTGGTAGTGGTGAGGCAGTATGGTAGTGGTGAGGCAGTGTGGTAGTGGTGAGGCAGTATGGTAGTGGTGAGGCAGTATGATAGTGGTGAGGCAGTATGGTAGTGGTGAGGCAGTATGGTAGTGGTGAGGCAGTGTGGTAGTGGTGAGGCAGTATGGTAGTGGTGAGGCAGTGTGGTAGTGGTGAGGCAGTATGGTAGTGGTGAGGCAGTGTGGTAGTGGTGAGGCAGTGTGGTAGTGGTGAGGCAGTATGGTAGTGGTGAGGCAGTATGGTAGTGGTGAGGCAGTATGGTAGTGGTGAGGCAGTATGGTAGTGGTGAGGCAGTATGGTAGTGGTGAGGCAGTATGGTAGTGGTGAGGCAGTATGGTAGTGGTGAGGCAGTGTGGTAGTGGTGAGGCAGTATGGTAGTGGTGAGGCAGTATGGTAGTGGTGAGGCAGTATGGTAGTGGTGAGGCAGTATGATAGTGGTGAGGCAGTGTGGTAGTGGTGAGGCAGTATGGTAGTGGTGAGGCAGTATGGTAGTGGTGAGGCAGTATGGTAGTGGTGAGGCAGTATGATAGTGGTGAGGCAGTGTGGTAGTGGTGAGGCAGTATGGTAGTGGTGAGGCAGTATGGTAGTGGTGAGGCAGTATGGTAGTGGTGAGGCAGTATGATAGTGGTGAGGCAGTATGGTAGTGGTGAGGCAGTGTGGTAGTGGTGAGGCAGTATGGTAGTGGTGAGGCAGTATGGTAGTGGTGAGGCAGTATGATAGTGGTGAGGCAGTATGGTAGTGGTGAGGCAGTATGGTAGTGGTGAGGCAGTATGGTAGTGGTGAGGCAGTATGATAGTGGTGAGGTAGTGTGGTAGTGGTGAGGCAGTATGGTAGTGGTGAGGCAGTATGGTAGTGGTGAGGCAGTATGGCAGTGGTGAGGCAGTATGGTAGTGGTGAGGCAGTATGGTAGTGGTGAGGCAGTATGGTAGTGGTGAGGCAGTATGGTAGTGGTGAGGCAGTATGGTAGTGGTGGGGCAGTATGGTAGTGGTGAGGCAGTATGGTAGTGGTGAGGCAGTATGGTAGTGGTGAGGCAGTATGGTAGTGGTGAGGCAGTATGGTAGTGGTGAGGCAGTATGGTAGTGGTGAGGCAGTATGGTAGTGGTGAAGCAGTATGGTAGTGGTGAGGCAGTATGGTAGTGGTGAGGCAGTATGGTAGTGGTGAGGCAGTATGGTAGTGGTGAAGCAGTATGGTAGTGGTGAGGCAGTATGGTAGTGGTGAGGCAGTATGGTAGTGGTGAAGCAGTATGGTAGTGGTGAGGCAGTATGGTAGTGGTGAGGCAGTATGGTAGTGGTGAGGCAGTATGGTAGTGGTGAGGCAGTGTGGTAGTGGTGAGGCAGTGTGGTAGTGGTGAGAGGTGGAGGCAGTATGAGGAGTGGAGTAGCATGAGTGGTGAGGCAGCATGGCAGTGGTGAGGCAGTGCAGAGGTATGAGGCAGTGTGGGCAGTGGTGGAGGCAGTGTGGAGTGGTGAGGCATGTGTGGCAGTGGGAGGGCAGCATGGCAGTGGTGAGGCAGTATGGCAGGTGGCATGAGGCAGCATGGCTGTTGGGTGGAGGCAGCAGGTAGTGGTGAGGCAGCATGGCTGCAGAGGCAGTGGCAGTAGGGTGAGGCAGTGGCATGGTGAGGCAGGCAGAGTGGTGAGGCAGCATGGCTGTGGTGAGCAAGCATGGCAGGGTGAGGTACAGAGGCATGGGAGGCAGGCAGTGGTAAAGAGGCAGCATGGCAGTGGTGAGGCAGCATAGGTAGGTGAGGCAGCATGGTAGGCAGAGGCAGCACAGAGGCAGCATGGCAGGTGGTAGGCAGGTGGGGCTGGCAGTGGTGAGGCAGCAGGGCAGTGGTGGAGGCAAGTAGTATGCAGAAGGCATGGTGCAGTGGAGGCGGCAGTGGTGAGGCAGTGTGGCAGTGGTGAGGCAGCATGGTAGCAGCAGGCAGTGGTAGCAGGAGGCAGGCAGGGTGGTAGGCAGCAGTGGTGTGGGGCAGCATGGTAGTGGTGGGGCATGGGCAGTGCAGGGAGGCAGTATGGCAGTGGTGAGGGGCAGCATGGTAGTGGTGAGGCAGCATGGCAGTGGTGAGGCAGTATAGTGGTGGTTGGGCAGTGGTGAGCAGCACAGAGTGGTGAGGCAGGTATGTAGTGGTGGGGTAGGCCAGACTGCCCACATTTTCTTGCCCTCTGTCACTTAAGTTTACACACATCACTTCATAAGTGAACTAGATTTATCACTTGCAAGGTCACTCTTAAAAAAATTTTTTTTTTGCCTTTGCTTTTTGCTTGTACTCACCTATTTGTACTCACCTATTTGTGGTTGCAGGGGTCGAGTCCTAGCTCCTGGCCCCGCCTCTTCACCGGTTGCTACTAGACCCTCTCTCTCCCCGCTCCATGAGCTTTATCAAACCTCGTCTTAAAACTGTGTATGGTTCCTGCCTCCACTACGTCATTTTCTAGGCTATTCCACTGCCTTACAACTCTATGACTGAAGAAATACTTCCTACTATCTCTCTGACTCATTTGTGTCTTCAACTTCCAATTGTGGCCTCTTGTTTCTGTGTCCCCTCCCTGGAACATCCTGTCTCTGTCCACCTTGTCTATTCCACGCAGTATTTTATATGTCGTTATCATGTCTCCCCTGACCCTCCTGTCCTCCAGTGTCGTCAGGCCGATTTCCCTTAATCTTTCTTCATAGGACATTCCCCTTAGCTCTGGAACTAACCTTGTCGCAAACCTTTGTACTTTCTCTAGTTTCTTGACGTGCTTTATCAAGTGCAGGTGTGTGTGTGTGTGTGTGTGTGTGTGTGTGTGTGTGTGTGTGTGTGTGTGTAAGGGAGAGAGAGAGAGGCAGACAGACAACAAAACAGAGAGAGGAACGTGGTATACATTCATAAACACGCTGAGACTTGTATAATGCATTTCTCGGTCTCCTGACCTCATGCAGCATGGTACCAGCTGGCTCTCCACGCATGATTAATTCCTGACGAAGGAGAGAGAGAGAGAGAGAGAGAGAGAGAAAGTACTACACTTGGCTCCACTTCGAGGACAGCGTAAAGCAAGCTTCTATACCACAAGACGGGCAGAAAGCAGCAACTTCACTCTGGCTGTACCCTTCTCCAGAACATCACTTCATCTGAGATCATTTATCCCCAGGATGACTCGAGTATGGAACACATTCGTACAGCATTATGATGTCAGCGAGATAGTCAGTTGATCAAATGAAAATGTTGGTCCACAGATGGCTCCAACTTCATCCTGTTCCCTACTTGCATGTTTCATAATAAAAATACTTGTATGTTTCATAACATTAAAAATGCTTTGAAATGAGCTGATGTAGGTAACAGCTCTTAGCTTGTCAATAAAGTTAGGAATCCTTAACTTGTAAATAGCTTGTCAATAAAGCTAGGGATCCTTAACCTTGTCAAACCCTGTGTAAAGAAAAAAGTGTGTGTGTATCGTAAGGGGTTCTTGAATGGAGATATCACAGGTTGAAAGTAGACACACTTGTAGGATGGTAGATATATTGTCAGACTGAGACGAGAGATGGAGCCCGGTGCCAAGCCTGTTCACGTCTTGTAGGTCTGCCGCCGAGTGAGAGCGGGACAGAGGAATGGGCCTCCTCGTGAGCAACCCGTGACGTCACACCAAGCCACAGGCCTACGAGGGATCTCGTGTCTAAAGCACAGGGATGATACTAATATGCTATGCTATATAATACTGGGAATACAGGGATCAGCAACTATGCTGACAGCTCGGTCATGTTACGTATGTCGTCCCGACATACACTACTATACTATAGGCTGAACAGGCAGGCGGATCTGGGCTGATTCTATACAATAACAAATTCATATATAACTTAGAACTAATGGATGGTACAACATGATTTTGACGTAATGGGTGTTAACGTAATCATTACAAACTATAAGAACAAATCATTATACAATATGGATGGAATTGATCGATCGATCTGTATTCATGCACTCTACGGATTCTGAGGAAGAATAATTATATACAAAGAAGTGTTTAACAGAAAGGCAGATTCGGTGCACACAAATCTAGACTGTTAATTCTCAGAATACGGAGGGAACGTGAACACGAAAATTTCTGACAAACTGATCAGCAAATAATAAAACACACAATTGACAAATTCATTCATCTCGGACATCTAATTATACAGACTATGTACATTTAAACCCAATTCTGCAAGGGCTAGGTTTACATATGCAGAATGGTTATCATCTCTGGGAGGGTCGAATTCCTCTGCAATGGCTAACACATGCCTTGACTGAGAGAGATCTGAAGGAGTATCTACAAGATACAGGTACAATCACTAGTGACTGTGGAATTACTAATTCGTCTGCTAGGAGTACTCAACTCGACTATTCGATACAGTAATTCTTGGCTCATAAGTCACTAATGAGTACTGGTGGCTTCACAGTAAGAATAAGCTCTTCCTGGAGCAGGAATCGAATCACACCAGAACACAAGGGATCGGTTCTTTGGGCATTTTTGACATCCTCGACAGTAAATGGAGGATCTGCAGTAACTACACTAACGTGTCGCGATAAAGCATCTGCGACTACATTCGACTTGCCAGGTAAATTTTCAAAAGTGGGATTGAACTCTTGGATAGTCAAGGTCCATCTGGCTAACCTTCCAGTAGGCTGTTTGTTCTGGAATAAAGGTAACAGTTCTTCCTTACTGGAGGAAAGAACAAACTCGGTGGAGTGGATGACTCCCGAGGGATCTCGTGTCTAAAGCACAGGGATGATACTAATATGCTATGCTATATAATACTGGGAATACAGGGATCAGCAACTATGCTGACATGTGTGTGTAAGGCTGCAGAGGACTTGGGAGTCTTCACCGAGGTTATCACCTGAAAAGAACTTTGGTTCTGTCTAGATGAAGGACTATCGTGAACTAGGTTTATGATTTTAGGATAGACAAGCGGAAGGCTCTCTCCCCAACCCTTCGCTCTCTCCGCCCACCCACTGCTGACATGAAGACAGGTTGGGAAATGTGCCATACCATTTAGGAAACATGACTTGGAATTGAAAGGAAAGATGGAACTGGATGAGAGACGTGATCTACAACTACCTCTACTAAATTATTCTTGTTACTCCACTGTCACTCGTAGAACTGTGTTCTACTTATGGTTGCCACCGGTTTTATTATGCCTATCACACCCCATCTACATTTACAATCATAAACTGGCTTTCCTCATTATCACCTGATCGTCTTGATGCAGTTGCTAAACTAACATCAGGAATGTGTTGACGTCAGAGTGTTCCAGCGTAGCAGCATCAAGTTGAATACTCTCCTTGCAAATTGTTTGTCAAGCTAGTTGTTGAATGTGTTGACCACGCCCTAACAACCATAGTGCCAAGTTTAGTCCATTCTACAATAATTCAGTTTGCATAAATTTTGTCAGCACCTGCTGGTGTTGCAGCACCCCCTGCTGGTGTTGCAGCACCCCCTGCTGGTGTTGCAGCACCCCCTGCTGGTGTTGCAGCACCCCCTGCTGGTGTTGCAGCACCCCCTGCTGGTGTTGCAGCAGCCCCTGCTGGTGTCACAGCAGCCCATGCTGGTGTTACAGCAGCCCCTGCTGGTATCACAGCAGCCCCTGCTGGTGTTGCAGCACCCCTGCTGGTATCACAGCAGCCCCTGCTGGTGTTGCAGCAGCCCCTGCTGGTGAAACAGCAGCCCCTGCTTGTGTATACTCACTTGTTAACACCGTCGAAGTCAGCGCCGATACCCACATGATCCACGCCAGCCACCTTCCTCACGTGGTTGATGTGAGCTGTGGGAGAGAGAGAGAGAGAGAGAGAGAGAGAGAGAGAGAGACGAATGAGTTAACTACAGTACTTGACTATTAATCACGTAATTTATTTCCTCACTCTACTCGCACTCTATTTTAGTTTTGCACACTTCATATTATTCTGTCATTTCTGTTTTCTTCTCCTTTAATTTTTACTGTTACTGCTTTCGTTTCTGCTTTCCTCATGTACCACATAAGTATTGAGCTATCTCTCTCTCTCTCTCTCTCTCTCTCTCTCTCTCTCTCTCTCTCTCTCTGTCACACAAATACATCACTGGTGCGAATAAATGGCAATTTATATGTTTTCTCTGACAATGCCTTGATAAAATTGGATCAAAATAGTTTTGAAGGCTTATAGCATTGGTTTTTCTATAGCTGCTATATATATATATATATATATATATATATATATATATATATATATATATATATATATATATATATATATATAGAAAATATTCAAACAGCTCCGGGGAGAACCTTGAGTTTTCCCTGAGGTACGTTTATTGTCTTCTCTGAGGATGAGGGTCCCCATTCCAGCTATAGAGGTGGTACTTCCCTAAAATATATATATATAATATATATATATATATAATATATATATATATATATATATGAGAGAGAGAGAGAGAGAGAGAGAGAGAGAAGCCTGTGCCAAGTTCAAATAATCGCCAGCTGTGCTGGAGGTTCTGCTTGTTCAGGATGAGGGATGGAGGCCCCAGGGTATGCTACCTCACATGTAGAAGCAGCCTTTGCTTTCAGACCCCTCACGAGCCTCGAGGTGGTTAACACCACACCAGAGTCTGTCCTCTGTATGCTTGTTCAGGGCTGTATCAGTGAGAGTTCTCATAATGACACTCCAAACTCTACTTACATTGTGCATTATTGGCTCATACCCACTGTACCGTGTAAGTAATTTTATGCAATGTAAGTTCTGTTAGTAAGAATATATTGCAAACCATAGGCTGTTTTCTGGTGTATATTTATCATCTTTGATTGTTGCTTTGATTGTGCTTTAAACTGATGTCTTACACAGCAAGGTACTGTAGGACTTTGACAGTTTTTGTGTTCGTGTGTGTCTGTGTACCCGTGTGTGTGTACCTGTCTAATTGTACTCACCTATTTGTGGTCGCAGGGGTCGAGACTCGGCTCCTGGCCCCACCTCTTCACTGACCGTACTGGGTCCTCCCTCTCCCTACTCCATGAGCTTTATCATACCTCGTCTTAAAACTATGTATAGCTTCTGCCTCCACTACATCGCTTGCCAGACTATTCCACTTCCTAACAACTCTGTGGCTGTAGAAATACTTCCTAACATCCCTTTGACTCATCCGAGTCTTCAGCTTCCAATTGTGACCCCTTGTATCTGTGTCCCATCTCTGGAACATCCTGTCTCTGTCCACCTTGTTTATTCCACGCAGTATTTTGTATGTCGTTATCATGTCTCCCCTGACCCTCCTGTCCTCCAGTGTCGTAAGACCGATTTCCCTTAACCTGAGATCTGGAACCAGCCTTGTTGCAAACCTTTGCACTTTCTCTAATTTTTTGACGTGTTTGACCAGGTGTGGGTTTCAAACTGGTGCTGCATACTCCAGTATGGGCCTGACGTATATGGTGTACAGAGTCTTGAACGATTCCTTACTGAGGTACCGGACGCTATTCTCAGGTTTGCCAGGCGCCCATATGCCGCAACAGTTATCTGATTAATGTGTGCTTCTGGCGATGTACTCGGTATTATACTTACTCCTAGATCTTTCTCCTTGAGTAAGGTTTGCAGTCTTTGGCCTCCTAGCCTATACTCTGTCTGCTGTCTTCTTTGCCCTTCTCCGGTCTTCATGACTTTGCATTTGGCGGGGTTGAATTCTAGGAGCCCGTTGCTGGACCACGCATCCAGCCTGTCCAGGTCTCTTTGTAGACCTGTCTGGTCTGCATCTGATTTAATTCTCCTCATTAACTTCACATCATCTGCAAACAGGGACACTTCTGAGTCTATCACTTCCGTCATGTCGTTCACATACACCAAGAACAGCACTGGTCCCAGGACTGACCCCTGTGGGACCCCGCTCGTCACCGGCGCCCACTGTGATATCTCATCATGGATCATGACTCGTTGTTGTCTCCCTGTTAGGTATTCTCTGATCCATTGCAGTGCCCTTCCTGTTACATGTACCTGTTCCTCTAGCTTCTGTACTAATCTCTTGTGAGGAACTGTGTCGAAGGCCTTCTTGCAGTCCAAGAAAATGCAATCAACCCACCCCTCCCTCTCATTTCTTGCCTCAGTTACAGTGTCATAAAACTCTAGTAGGTTTGTGACAAAGGATTTGCCTTCCACGAATCCGTGCTGGCTGTCGTTTATAATCTTGTTCCGGTCCAGGTTCTCCACCACTCTCCTCCTGATAATCTTCTCCATGACTTTGCATACTGTACACGTCAGTGACACTGGTCTATAATTCAGTCCTTCATTTCTGTCTCCTTTCTTAAAGATGGGAACTACATTTGCTTTCTTCCATACTTCAGGTACTTGCCCAGTTGCAAGGGAAGTGTTGAAGATTTTGGTTAGTGGCACACGTAGTGTCTCTGCTCCCTTTCTAAGGACCCACGGAGAGATGTCCGGTCCGACCGCCTTTGAGGTATCAAGGTCACTTAGGAGCTTCTCCACCTCCTCCTCAGTTGTGTGTAATTCATCCAACACTTGTTGGTATATCCCTTGTTGATGTTTCCCACTGTTTTGTCTTCCCAGTGTCCCTTCAGCCTCCACTGTAAATACTTCCTGAAATCTCATGTTGAGCTCCTCACATACTTCTTGGTCGTTTCTTGTGAGCTCCCCACCTCCTTTCCTCAGCCTGATTACCTGGTCCTTGACTGTTGTCTTCCTCCTGATGTGGCTGTAAAGCAGTTTTGGATCAGACTTGACTTTAGATGCTATGTCGTTTTCATACTGCCGCTGTGCCTCTCTCCTTATCTGTGCATACTCGTTTCTGGCTCGTCGACTAATCTCTCTATTTTCCTGAGTCCTTTGCCTTCTGTACTTTCCATTCTCTAGAGCCTCCCTACACCTTCGGGTAAACCAAGGGCTCGTTCTGTCTTTCCCATTATTTCTCTTACCCTTGGGAACAAACCTTTCCTCTGCCTTCTTGCATTTTGTTGTTACGAAGTCCGTCATTTCGTTTACTGATTTTCCTACCAACTCCTGTTCCCACTGAACCTCCTGCAGGAAGGTCCTCATTCCTGTGTAGTCCCCCCTTTTAGAGTTTGGCTTTTCCCTTTCTACTCCTGTTACCCTCTCCACTTTTAGCTCCACAATGTATTCAAAGCTCATAACCACGTGGTCACTAGCTCCAAGGGGCCTTTCATATGTGATGTGCTCAATGTCTGAGTTACTCATGGTGAACACAAGGTCCAGTCTTGCTGGTTCATCCTCCCCTCTCTGTTAGTGTCCCTAACATGTTGGTGTATGAGGCTTGCCAGCACCACATCCATCATCTTGGTTCTCCATGTTTCGGGACCCCCATGTGGCTCCAGATTTTCCCAATCAATCTCCCTGTGACTGAAGTCGCCCATGACCAGTAACTTCGCTCTACTCGAGTGAGCCCTTCTTGCTATCTCAGCTAGTGTGTCCACAATTGCTCTGTTGCACTCATATTCCTCTCTTGGCCTCCTGCAGTTCTGTGGTTGGTTATACATCACTGCAATGACTACCCTGTGTTCCCCTGACTGAACTGTATCTACTATGTAATCCCTTTCTCCAGTCTCGTCCATTCCTTCCATTTCTTGATAACCCCACCGGTTTTTAATTAGCAGTGCAACCCTTCCTCCCCCTCTGCTCCTTCTATCCTTCCTCACGATCTGATATCCGGGTGGGAAGATTGCATCTGTTATTATCCTTGTGAATTTTGTTTCTGTAACCGCTACGATGTCTGGGGACATCTTGATTCTTTCATGCCACTCCTCACATTTATTCGCTATTCCATCAGCATTTGTGTACCAAACCTTGAACTTCTTTTCTATAACTGTGGTCTGAGAAGAAAAGTGGGTTAGGAAGAGCAGGTGCCCTGGCAGTGGTCTATAGAGGGTTGCTGTGGGGGTGGGGGCAGAGAGCCTATGGAGGGTTTCAGTGGGGTTAGGGTTGTGGTGAGGGGGGATGGGGGAGAGGGCCTATGGGGGGTTATAGTGGGGGTAGGGGTTGTGGTGAGGGGGATGGGGATAGAGGGTACAGTGTGTGGGTTGCTGTGGGGGTGGGGTTTATGATGAGGGGAGTGGGTACATTGTGTGGGTTATTGTGGGTTTCTGTGGGGGTGGGGTTTGAGCTGAGGGGGATGTGTGGGTTACTGTGGCAGTGGGGTTTGTGCAGAGGGGGATGTGTGGGTTACTGTGGGTTTCTGTGGGGGTGGGGTTTGTGCTGAGGGGGATTGGGGGAGAGGGTACAGTGAGTGGGTTTTGGGTTAGGTTGTTTGATTGCTTTGGGATTGCCATGGATGTGTTCCTTCTGTGGGTGGTACTGGAGGAGGTTGTGCTTATTCTTCCACCTGGGTCTGATTTCTCCTGCTCTCCACCTTCCTTTCCTCCTTGCACCCTCTCTTTCAGTGTCATCCTTTCTTCTTGTGTTCTGTCTCAGTCCAGGTACACACTCCGGAACTTCTGATTGCCCCGTAGGCGCGCTTCTCCTGCAGGATCCGGTTTCGAGCTGACTCTGCCTTGAAAATCACTTTGGACACTTTTTTTCCTCTCGCAAACCACCCAATTCTCAGAAAAATTGGCAGCTGGATCATGTCGTCTTCTCCTATTGCTTTCATGATGCTTTCAATCGTTTTTTTCTCCTGTTTCCTTGCCTCGTAAGTTTCCCCATCTACTTCTTGGAGCCCATAGACAAAAATGGCCCTCTCCCTTTCGTCTTCCCACTGTACTTCCCTGAGCATCCTCTGATATGAATTAGTTTCTACCACTGACGCGTTGCTTCCTACTGTCTCTTCCCTATCCGGTGTCCCTCTGCTTATCTCTTCCTGGACATGGCAGTTGTCTGTTAGAGCCTCTGTGTATAGCCTAGCTCATTCATTGTCTTTAGTCCCCTCATTAGTTCCTGCTGTTCTCCCTGCCTTTTCCTGGGCCTCCCTTGGGTCCGATAGTCATTTCATACAGTATATCTCCTTTGTTCCTTACTGTTCCCTCATCGGTGACTGATGTAGTAGTTCTTGGTGTCATGGCTGTACTGTCCTTTGGTTCTGTAGGCTGTGATTTGTAATTCCCATTTCCTGCCCTCCTCAGCTATTTTCTCTTCCATTTTCTTGCCGAGCTCTCTCAGCCTCCTCTCCCACTCCTCTCTTCTCGTGAGCTCTGCCTCCCAGTCTTCTCTCCAGGTCCACCTCTCACTTCATCCACCGTTCCTTTGGTTCTCCGTCCGGGTTTTTGGTGCCCCATGTTTCTTTTCCACAGAACATAAGAAAGAAGGAACACTGCAACAGGCCTACTGACCCATGCAGAGCAGGTCCATGTCGTCCCCCCGGATTAACCCAATGACCCCCTCCCCGGATTAGCCCAATGACCCACCCAGTCTGGTCACCTCCACTCAAGGAAGGAGCACGACGCCAGACCCAGCAGCACAAGCTAGTCAGGTCCAACTCACACCCACCCACACCCACTCATGTATTTATCTAACCTATTTTTAAAACTACACAACGTTTTAGCCTGAATAACTGTACTCGGGAGTTTGTTCCACCCATCCACAACTCTATTACCAAACCAGTGCTTTCCTATATCCTTCCTGAATCTGAATTTTTCCAACTTGAAACCATTGTGAGTCCTGTCTTGGCTAGAAATTTTCAGCGTATGCCAAGAGTGCTGTGTGTAGGGGGGTGTTTGTTGTGGGGAGGGGAGTGTTTGTTGTGGGAAGAATGGGGAAGGAGGCAGGGAGGGGAAAAGGATAGTGAGCTGGAGGGGGGACAGCCGCAGAGGGAAGAGAGATGGGGGAAGACTAAGGGGGACAGGGGGAAGAGCAATGGGGGGAGGGGTGTAGTGTGTGTGAGAGAGAGAGAGAGAGAGAGAGAGAGAGAGAGAGAGAGAGAGAGAGAGAGAGAGGGAGAGAGAGGGTGAGGGAGAAGATAGAAGAGAGAAGGAAATCCACTGAGAGGACAAATGCTAGGTCTACTGAGGAGAGAGAGAGAGAGAACGAAGACTCACCCACGACGTCTCTGACGGAGGCGTGTTCACTACAGGTGAGAAAGTGAGTGTAGAAACTGACCATCACCACACCTCCGTTAACAGCCTGGGGGAGGAGAAGACAGGCAACGAAATACGTCAAGACACAAGTTCATAACAACTTAAGAGAACAAAGTATAAAAATTAAACCCGTCTCCCTACGGTACAGTTCAGCTCACTCCGCACCTGCACCTGTCCTGGGGTATATATTTTATCCATCATGCGTATGCTGCTCTGTCTGCCGTCTAGTATACCTGGAGGATGGTATACTGAAGTTATATTTTCTCCTACGCTAGACATGGGCTCTCGGTAAAAGATTTTTTCTTTTGGCATCATCTCTTTGTTAGAGACAGTCTCTCTCTCAAACACACACACACACACACACTAGCATTACTCACCACCTTCCTGAGAATATCGTCGGGGACGTTCCTGGGATTCTTGCAGATAGCGTAGACGGAGGAGTGACTGAAGATGACGGGAGCTCGCGACACCTCCAGCGCCTCCTTCATGGTGGCTTGAGACACGTGGGAGAGATCCACCAGCATCCCAAGACGGTTCATCTCTCTCACTACCGTCTGTAGGAGAGAGGCGAGAGATGAGAGATTCACAAACATCCCGAGACGCGTCATCTCTCTCATCTGGAGAAGAATGAAACAGCGGAACACAATGTACAGTGCCACACAGACAAAATATTATACCCCACAGATAACATATAGTGCCAGACACAACGCATAGTGCCACACAGACAACATATAGTACCACACTGACAATATATAGTGCCACACAGACAAGATATGCCATATAACTCTAACAAAGTACAACACATGACAACAAGAGTGGCTCTTACCCTGCCGAAGTGTGTTAGACCCCTGGGGGAGTCGGGGTCCTCCAGGTCCGTCTCGCTGGCCCTGGCACACTCAGCCCTGTGGGGAAGATACACTCCTGACAGCATATATTAATGGCGTAGATGATACTTTAGGCTAAGTTATTTAATGATTTCATCATGAAATGACCAATTTTTTCTACTATACATACACTCCATTCAAGGCCTCGAAGCTGGAGTCATGATTCAAGGTATTCTGGATGCCCTCCACTATCTTGGATCAAGCCTGATCATTTCCCGTTCCCTAGCCCTTCTTTTAATGATGATGATAATAATAATAATAATAATAATAATAATAATAATAATTACTCTGTATTATAATCTAGGCTGTTTTTATTTGACATGATTCCATAAGTGAATGTTAGTCATGTGCCAGATAGGTTGGTTGCTGCCATCTATGGTGAACATCCATCGTGATTTTCTTTTATAACTGTTCTGTTCTTTCATAAAAATGTATGGTATTGTATAGCTCTTCGCCTCGCCTGTGTTTCCACGCACCGGTATTGTCTTTCAGCTTCGTATTTCTAGGATATTTCCCAAGACACGACAGACATGGATCTCTGTTGGACGCACCAACAACACAGCAACACAAACCCAGGTGGGATATTGGAGGAATTTTATGGGAAAATCATGTTCCAGATATTTTGTACTGTAGAAGAGAGGCTTAGAAACTTGAGTGAAAAGAAAAAAAAATCTCAAACAAATCTCAAACAAGAGATAACAGTATCAGCAAGGGAGTCAGCAGAAAAGTCATCAGATTCAACAGTGAACATCAAAATGGTATACAATACCGACAGGTTGTTAGGTAAGACACATATGCAACAGTTAGACAACTATATTCCGAAACGTTTCGCCTACACAGTAGGCTTCTTCAGTCGAATACAGAAAGTAGGCAGGAACAGTAGAGATGTGAAGACGATGTAATCAGTCCATTACCCTTGTAGTCGTAGAATTTGAGGTTGTCAGTCCCTCGGCCTGGAGAAGTTCAGTTCCTTAGTCAGGATCTATCTGAAGATCAAGCGACAGTGCGGAGACTTAAATACTGTCGTACCTCTCCTTCCGACAGTATTTAAGTCTCCGCACTGTCGCTTGATCTTCAGATAGTTCCTGACTATGGAACTGAACTTCTCCAGGCCGAGGGACTGACAACCTCAAATTCTACGACTACAAGGGTGATGGACTGATTACATCGTCTTCACATCTCTACTGTTCCTGCCTACTTTCTGTATTCGACTGAAGAAGCCTACTGTGTAGGCGAAACGTTTCGGAATATAGTTGTCTAACTGTTGCATATGTGTCTTACCTAACAGATTCAACAGTACATCATAAAATAAGCAACTTTTTGTGAGTGTATCACATGGTACAAAAGAACATCAACACAACTAATTCAAGCAACACAGTTATTAGTTGACGAGGCACTCCCTCCAAGGCTGAGCACTTCGCAATTCTTACCAGTTACCAGGATAGAGAGATAGAGAGAGAGAGAATCAGTACATGCTGTCATGCCTCTTGCTACAAGCTGTAAACTAACTCTGTAACAACGAATGAACGTCATGTTGAGGACTCACAAGACGAGACTGATCCTTACACAACTGCTAAAGTAGAAACTTACAATAATTCTCTAAATATATTTGAAAATCTATCATTCCAAACAAATGCATTGTTGTCACGATTAACCCGCAAGCTAGAAGCGCTTATAAAATGGTTAATTCACACAACTCGATATTATCGTCACAAACATTATTGGAGAAGGTCTGAAACAGAGATTAGATTTTGTCGCAGGAGTGACTAGTGTACTGTGCAACACACACATCCATCCCGCGGACGGTAGCGCCAGAGTGTATGGATATACAACAGGCCTATGAACTAGTTCCCAAAAGGGTTAACTGGATTTATATTGATAATTGGCTAACTGTTGAAGGCAAATTGAGGATATTTGTTAAACATATGTTGCATCTTCTTTTCATTAATAAGATACCTTGACATTTCATTTAGGATTTTATACTTTCTATTTCTATATTCTTCAATAACCGGACAATTAAACACATGGTTTTCAAGACAGTAACTACAAGGCTGACCACATACTGTGTATTTAGTTTAATCAACATGTATGTGTCTGCCAAACTGCCAAAAATACTTATAACCAAGCCTAAGCCTGGCTACTACAACACCAGTATTAACATTGCAAGTTGGTTCGTAAACATACTTATCAACGTTCATGTTATCATAGTGAGTGATAGATTTACTCAGGCTTCTAACTGCATTCCTATGACATTCACTTTCATTATTTACTTCTCTCCTAATATTATTCCTAATGCTAAACACAGATATATCAAAGTTGTATTCTACATCTTCCTTTTGAGTACATTTTTGCTTAACAATATCATGGAGTGACTGAATCCATAAAAGTGGTACATTACATTAATTAATTTTACTCTGATTCTTGAGTATCTATATCTGACTTCTCCAATGGTATGTTGTTAGTTATCATGTAAGATCCTTCAGTGATGACAGAATCAGTAATTGTCGAAGAGTCAAGCTCGATGCTATTAGGATGGTAAACAATTCAGTTTGCAGTGTAGACGCCCAGTTGATTCTTCGGCCAAACTCGACATGGTTACTACAGTTTCTATCTAGGGAGGTGTCAACAAAAGCAGAAGTTGTGTACGAATGGTATATAATACCGACAAGATGAGAGTAAGACACAAGTGCAACATCTGGGTATCTTTATTGTAGACGTTTCGCCATCCAGTGGCTTTATCAATACAAATTCTAGGACATAACTTGAAGACAGTAGAACTATGTACAGAAGATGAGGTAATCAGTCCCTCAACCTAGGAGTAGGTGCGAACAGCACCATAGTCGTGGAGATTCTGAAGCAGAAGAAAGAATCCTGGCGCTTATATAGCAACGTCAGGTGAAGCAGACGAGGGCAAATTCACTGTACATAGTTCTACTGTCTTCAAGTTATGTCCTAGAATTTGTATTGATAAAGCCACTGGATGGCGAAACGTCTACAATAAAGATACCAAGATGTTGCACTTGTGTCTTACTCTCAAAAGCAGAAGTTGCATTGCCAGTAGACACCTACTTAGCTCCATCATTGTGCTTAATTTATGGTGTGTTAGTGTTAACAGTTAAGCGAGAAATTTCATCTTAAGAAATTGCATTTGAAAATGATTTAAAGAAAGTTTTACTAGTGACGAGCTGCTTGGGAATGGTTTTCAGAACGGTGGGAATTAAAGTAGGAGTTTGAAGTAATCAATCCATCAGCCTGGAGTCGATGTGGTCAGTCTATCGATCTTTTATCAAGACTGATGGACTGAACACATCGACTCCAGACTGAGGAATTGATTTCCTCAAACTCCTCCTTAACTCCCGCCGTTCTTCTCTGTACAGGACTGAAGAATTCACTGGCTTACGAAACGTTTCCTTGGTTCATGACACCACTGGGTACCTTCTCAACGATCAAAGCACCAGCTATATACACGTCAGTTATATCAGAGGTTCTCAGGCAGTTAGAACTCATTAAGGAGACACTGTAACTTGCAGAAGTTGTTGTTGTGATGGGTCAGACACTCTGTGTCAAAGTGGCAGACTTGTTGACAAAGATTCGCTGGGTTCCTGAATCAGAGATTCATGAATCTCATGAGTTTCTCATGACGGAGTGCAAAAATATTCTAGAGAGCTATACATGTATACAAAGGCACTGTGAAGCAATGATGAGATGTGCATGGACACACCAGGTGATGCTACTGCAGGTGTGGGGACTCACCAGGTGGTGCTACTGCAGGTGTGGGGACTCACCAGGTGGTGCTACTGCAGGTGTGGGGACTCACCAGGTGGTGCTACTGCAGGTGTGAGGACTCGCCAGGTGGTGCTACTGCAGGTGTGGGGACTCGCCAGGTGGTGCTACTGCAGGTGTGAGGACTCACCAGGTGGTGCTACTGCAGGTGTGAGGACTCGCCAGGTGGTGTTACTGCAGGTGTGGGGACTCACCAGGTGGTGCTACTGCAGGTGTGGGGACTCACCAGGTGGTGCTACTGCAGGTGTGGGAACTCACCAGGTGGTGCTACTGCAGGTGTGGGTACTCACCAGGTGGTGCTACTGCAGGTGTGGGGACTCACCAGGTGGTGCTACTGCAGGTGTGGGGACTCGCCAGGGGGTGCTGCTGCAGGTATGGGGATTCACCAGGTGGTGCTACTGCAGGTGTGAGGACTCGCCAGGTGGTGCTACTGCAGGTGTGGGGACTCACCAGGGGGTGCTGCTGCAGGTATGGGGATTCACCAGGTGGTGCTACTGCAGGTGTGGGGACTCACCAGGGGGTGCTACTGCAGGTATGGGGATTCACCAGGTGGTGCTACTGCAGGTGTGGGGACTCACCAGGGGGTGCTACTGCAGGTATGGGGATTCACCAGGTGGTGCTACTGCAGGTGTGGGGACTCACCAGGGGGTGCTACTGCAGGTGTGAGGACTCGCCAGGTGGTGCTACTGCAGGTGTGGGGACTCACCAGGTGGTGTTACTGCAGGTGTGGGGACTCACCAAGGGGTGTTGCTACAGGTGTGGGGACTGACCAGGGGGTGGTGATGCAGGTGTGGAGACTCACCAGGGGGTGCTGCAGGTGTGGGTGAGTGTCAAGTATCGTACACCAAGGTCCCTCAGGGCTCTCAACACACCTAGAGAGTTCTGTATAGCGTGACCTCCCTCAACACCGATCAAGCTGGCGATGCGACCTTCCTTGAAGGCAGCTTCCACCTCTGTAAACATAACATCTCTCTTAGTTGTACTTCTCTTAAGTTACTCTTAACACTTGTCTTAGTTATTCTCAACACCTGCCTACGTTACTGTCTCACATACTAACTCGGTATACAAAACTTTCCTCAGCAGAGTCGGACAAAATCTCTTAGTCTACCCCCTGACAATGTAAATGTACACACAGGCAAACACGCACACAAACAAGAAACAAAGAAACATAAATAAACACACATCAAACATATATGATGAAGATATACACAGAAGATATATACACGAGTATTGCATATATTTTCTCGTCTCAAATAAAGACCGTCTTCAACAGGCACTTAACACCTCGTCGTGAGGGTGAAAGACACAGTTATCAGCTTCTGTTGCATCGAGTCCATGTGGGTTTGTGTGTGCCGCTCACCAGTGTAGTGTGAAATTTTGTGCTTTGTTGTAAGCAGTTAGTTGTCCATGAGGGTATAAAGATGTAAAGGCTTGGAGAAATGGGGAGAGTTAATTCTGGCTTCATAAGAGGCATTTTGTCGCCTGGGATTGTTCGGTAAACTGGCGGAGCTCACAGGAGGTAGGGGAGTGATGGTAGGGGAGTGATGGTAGGGGAGAGGTAGTAGGGGAGTGATGGAAGGGGAGTGATGGTAGGGGAGTGATGGTAGGGGAGTGATGGTAGGGGAGTGACGGTAGGGGAGAGGTAGTAGGGGAGTGATGGAAGGGGAGTGATGGAAGGGGAGTGATGGTAGGGGAGTGATGGTAGGGGAGTGATGGTAGGGGAGTGATGGTAGGGGAGTGACGGTAGGGGAGAGGTAGTAGGGGAGTGATGGAAGGGGAGTGATGGTAGGGGAGTGATGGTAGGGGAGAGGTGCTAGGGGAGTGATGGTAGGGGAGTGATGGTAGGGGAGAGGTGGTAGGGGAGTGATGGTAGGGGAGTGATGGTCGGGGAGTGATGGTAGGGGGTGATGGTAGGGGAGAGGTGGTAGGGGAGTGGTGGTAGGGGAGTGGTGGTAGGGGAGTGATGGTAGGGGAGTGGTGGTAGGGGAGTGCTGGTAGGGAAGTGGTGGTAGGGGAGTGATGGTCGGGGAGTGATGGTCGGGGGGAGATGGTCGGGGAGTGATGGTCGGGGAGTGATGGTAGGGGAGTGATGGTAGGGGTGTGATGGTGGGGGAGTGATGGCAGGGGTGTGATGGTGGGGGAGTGGTGGTAGGGAAGTGACGGTAGGGGAGTGATGGCAGGGATGTGATGGAAGGGGTGTGATGGTGGGGAGTGATGGCAGGGGAGTGATGGTGGGGGAGGGATGGTAGGGGAGGGATGGTAGGGGAGTGGTGGTAGGAGTGTGATGGTGGGGGGAGTGATGGTTGGGGTGTGATGGTATGGGAGTGATGGGGAGTAATGGTAGGGGAGTGAGGGTATGGGTGTGATGGTAAGGGAGTGATGGTAAGGGAGTGATGGTGGGGAGTGATGGTGGGGAGTGATGGTGGGGAGTGATGGTGGGGAGTGATGGTGGGGGAGTGATGGTGGGGGAGTGATGGTGGGGGAGTGATGGTGGGGGAGTGATGGTTGGGAGTGATGGTTGGGAGTGATGGTAGGGATGTGACGGTAGGGGTGTGATGGTAGGGGAGTGATGGTGGGGGAGGGATGGTGAAGGAGTGATGGTAGGGGAGTGGTGGTAGGGGAGTGGTGGTAGGGGAGTGATGGTGGGGAGGGATGGTGTGGAGTGATGGTAAAGGAGTGATGGTAAAGGAGTGATGGTGGGGAGTGGTGGTAGGGGAGTGGTGGTTGGGGTGGGGTGGTTGGGGTGTGGTGGTAGGGGAGTGATGGTAGGGGAGTGATGGTAGGGGAGTGATGGTAGGGGAGTGATGGTAGGGGAATGATGGTAGGGGAATGATTGTAGAGGAGTGATTGTATGGAAGTGATTGTAGGGGAGTGGTAGGGGAGTGGTGGTAGGGGAGTGGTGGTAGGAGATTGATGGTAAGGGAGTCGTGCTGGGGGAGTGGTGGTAGGGGAGTGGTGGTGGGGGTTTGATGGTAGGGGAATGATGGTAGGGGAATGATTGTAGGGGAGTGATTGTAGGGGAGTGGTGGTAGGGGAGTGGTGATGGGCAATGGTGGTAGGGGAGTGGTGGTAGGGGAGTGATAGGGGAGTGGCGGTAGGGGAGTGGTGGTAGGGGAGTGATAGTAGGGGAGTGATAGTAGGGGAGTGATAGTAGGGGAGTGATAGTAGGGGAGTGATGGTAGGGGATTGATGGTAGGGGAGTGATGGTGGGGGAGTGATGGTAGGGAAGTGATGGTAGGGAGTGATGGTTGTGAGTGATGGTAGGGATGTGACGGTAGGGGTGTGATGGTGAAGGAGTGATGGTTGGGGAGTGATGGTGGGGGAGTGATGGTGGGGGAGTGATGGTAGAGGAGTGATGGTGGGGAGGGATGGTGTGGAGTGATGGTAAAGGAGTGATGGTAGGGGAATGATGGTAGGGGAGTGATGGTAGGGGAATGATGGTAGGGGAGTGATTGTAGGGGAGTGATTGTAGGGGAGTGAAGGTAGGGGAGTGATAGTGGGGAGTGGTGGTAGGGGATTGGTTGTAGGGGAGTGGTGGTAGGGGAGTGATGGTAGGGGAGTGATGGTAGGGGAGTGATGGTAGGGGAATGATGGTAAGGGAATGATGGTAGGGGAATGATGGTAGGGGAATGATTGTAGGGGAGTGATGGTAGGGGAGTGATGGTAGGGGAGTGATGGTAGGGGAGTGGTGGTAGGGGAGTGGTGGTAGGAGATTGATGGTAAGGAAGTCGTGCTGGGGGAGTGGTGGTAGGGGAGTGGTGGTGGGGGTGTAATGGTAGGGGAGTGGTGGTAGGGGAGTGGTGGTAGGGGAGTGGTGGTAGGGGAGTGGTGGTAGGGGAGTGGTGGTAGGGGAGTGGTGGTAGGGGAGTGGTGGTAGGGGAGTGGTGGTAGGGGAGTGGTGGTAGGGGAGTGGTGGTAGGGGAGTGGTGGTAGGGGAGTGGTGGTAGGGGAGTGGTGGTAGGGGAGTGGTGGTAGGGGAGTGGTGATTGGGGAGTGGTGATGGGGAATGGTGGTAGCGGAGTGGTGATAGGGGAGTGATAGTAGGGGAGTGGCGGTAGGGGAGTGATAGTAGGGGAATGATAGTAGGGGCGTGATAGTAGGGGAGTGATGGTAGAGGAGTGATGGTTGAGGAGTGATGGTAGAGGAGTGATGGTAGGGGAGTGATGGTAGGGGAGTGATAATAGGGGAGTGATGGTAGGGGAGTGGTGGTGGGGGAGACATGTTAGGATATTAACAGTAAAAAAGAAGGATGGCGGGGGAATGATGACAGGATAATGATGGTAGTGGAATGATGGCAGAGGAGTGATATCCTGGGAAATGAAAGGGAACTTATATATATATATATATATATATATATATATATATATATATATATATATATATATATATATATATATAAATATATATATAATATATAAATATATATATAATATATAAATATATATATATAATATATAAATATATATATATATAATATATATATATATATATATAATATATATATATATATATATATATATATATATATATATATATATATAAAGAGAGAGAGAGAGTCAGTGTAAGCCCACAGGTTGGCTTCAGAGCACATGTAGCCGAGGCAGGGATAATAAGACCTGAGTTAGTGGAAGCTACCAGCTGCAACTCTTTATATCCTCTCTGTGAGAAAGATGACACTGTTGCCTTCCGTCCCCTGGTAATTGATGGCTTGGTGATGGGTTAGTTGTTTGGTTGATGGGTTGGTTGTTTGGTTGATGGGTTGGTTGGTTTGTTGATGGGTTGGTTGCTTGGTTGATGGGTTGGTTGGTTTGTTGATGGGTTGGTTGGTTTGGTTGATGGGTTGGTTGGTTTGTTGATGGGTTGGTTGTTTGGTTGATGGGTTGGTTGTTTGGTTGATGGGTTGGTTGTTTGGTTGATGGGTTGGTTGGTTTGTTGATGGGTTGGTTGGTTTGTTGATGGGTTGGTTGTTTGGTTGATGGGTTGGTTGTTTGGTTGATGGGTTGGTTGTTTGGATAATGAACTGGTTGTTTGGTTGATGGGTTGGTTGTTTGGTTGATGGATTGGTTGCTTGGTTGATGGGTTGGTTGTTTGGTTGATGGGTTGGTTTTTTGTTGATGGGTTGGTTGTTTGGTTGATGGGCTGGTTTGTTTGTTGATGGGTTGGTTGTTTGGTTGATGGGTTGGTTGTTTGGTTGATGGGTTGGTTGTTTGGTTAATGGGTTGGTTGGTTTGTTGATGGGTTGGTTTGTTGATGGGTTGGTTGTTTGGTTGATGGGTTGGTTGTTTGGTTGATGAGTTGGTTGTTTGGTTGATGGGTTTGTTGGTTGTTTGGTTGATGGGTTGGTTGTTTGGTTGATGGGTTGTTTGGTTGATGGGTTGGTTGATGGGTTGGTTGCTTGGTTGATGGATTAGTTGTTTTGTTCATGGGTTGGTTGTTTGGTTGATGGGTTGGTTGGTTTGTTGATGGGCTGGTTGCTTGGTTGATGGGTTGGTTGGTTTGTTGATGGGTTGGTTGTTTGGTTGATGGGTTGGTTGGTTTGTTGATGGGTTGGTTGTTTGGTTGATGGGTTGGTTGTTTGGTTGATGGGTTGGTTGTTTGGTTGATGGGTTGGTTGTTTGGTTGATGGGTTGGTTGTTTGGTTGATTGGTTGGTTGGTTGATGGGTTGGTTGTTTGGTTGATGGGTTGGTTATTTGATTGATGGGCTCTTTGTTTGGTTGATGGGTTGGTTGTTTGGTTGATGGGTTGATTGTTGATGGGTTGGTTGGTTTGTTGATGGGTTGGTTGTTTGGTTGATGGGTTGGTTGTTTGGTTGATGGGTTGGTTGTTTGGTTGATGGGTTGGTTGTTTGGTTGATGGGTTGGTTGTTTGGTTGATGGGTTGGTTGTTTGGTTGATATGTTGCTTGTTTGGTTGATGGGTTGGTGGTTTGATTGATGGGTTGGTTGTTTGGTTGATGGGTTAGTTGTTCTATGGGTTGGTTGTTTGGTTGATGGGTTGGTTGTTTGGTTGATGGGTTGGTTGTTTGGTTGATGGGTTGGTTATTTGGTTGATGGGTTGGTTGGTTTGGTTGATGGGTTGGTTGGTTTGTTGATGGGTTGTTTAGTTGATGGGTTGGTTGTTTAGTTGATGGATGGGTTGTTTGGTTGATGGGTTGGTTGTTTGGTTGATGGGTTGGTTGTTTGGTTGATGGGTTGGTTGTTTGGTTGATGGGTTGGTTGTTTGGTTGATGGGTTGGTTGGTTTGTTGATGGGTTGGTTGTTTAGTTGATGGGTTGGTTGTTTAGTTGATGGATGGGTTGTTTGGTTGATGGGTTGGTTGTTTGGTTGATGGGTTGGTTGTTTGGTTGATGGGTTGGTTGTTTGGTTGATGGGTTTGTTGGTTTGTTGATGGGTTGGTTGTTTGGTTGATGGGTTGGTTGTTTGGTTGATGGGTTGGTTTGTTGATGGGTTGGTTGTTTGGTTGGTTGATGGGTTGGTTGTTTGGTTGATGGGTTAATTGGTTTGTTGATGGGTTGGTTGTTTGGTTGATGGGTTGGTTGTTTGGTTGATGGATTGGTTGTTTGGTTGATGGGTTGGTTTTTTGGTTAATGGGTTGGTTGTTTGGTTGATGGGTTGGTTGTTTGGTTGATGGATTTGTTGGTTTGTTGATGGGTTGGTTGTTTGGTTGATGGGTTGGTTGTTTGGTTGATGGGTTCGTTGTTTGGTTGATGGGTTGGTTGTTTGGTTGATGGGTTGGTTGTTTGGTTAATGGGTTGCTTGGTTGATGGGTTGGTTGGTTGATGGGTTGTTTGGTTGATGGGTTGGTTTGTTGATGGGTTGGTTGTTTGGTTGATGGGTTGGTTGTTTGGTTCATGGGTTGGTTGTTTGGTTGATAGGGTGGTTGTTTGGTTGATATGTTGGTTGTTTGGTTGATGGGTTGGTTTGGTTGATGGGTTGGTTGGTTTGTTGATGGGTTGGTTGGTTTGTTGATGGGTTGGTTGTTTGGTTGATGGGTTGGTTGGTATGGTTGATGGGTTGGTTGGTTTAGTTGATGGGTTGGTTGTTTGGTTGATGGGTTGGTTGGTTGATGCTTTGGTTGTTTGGTTGATGGGTTGGTTATTTGGTTGATGGGTTGGTTATTTGGTTGATGGGTTGGTTGGTTTGTTGATGGGTTGGTTGGTTTGTTGATGGGTTGGTTGTTTGGTTGATGAGTTGGTTGTTTGGTTGATGGGTTGGTTGTTTGGTTGACGGGTTACTTGTTTGGTTGATGGGTTGGTTGTTTGGTTGATGGGTTGGTTGTTTGGTTGATGGGTTGCTTGTTTGGTTGATGGGTTGGTTGTTTGGTAGATGGGTTAGTTGGCGAGTGGGTTGAAAGTTTTGGGACTGCACCTCAAATTTCCACTTCACTTCTCCGACCTCTTTGACATTCAGTTTGGTTACACACACAAACACACACAAACACACACACACACGTATACACATACACACACACACACACACATACATACACACACATACACACACACACATACACACACATACACACACATACACACACATACACACACACACATACACACCACATACACACACACACACACACACACACACACACACACGCACACACACACACACACACACACACACACATATGAGAGACCCCTTGGGGCCAGTGGTAATGTGGTTCTAAGCTTTGAATATACAGTAGAGTTACAAGTGGAGAGGGAAGCAGGAAGGGCAAGATAAATGAAGTCAAACTACAAGAGAGGCGACTACACAGGCATGAAGAATTTCCTGCACGAAGTTCAGTGGGACAGAGAACTGGCAGTGAAGGCAGTAAATGAGATGATGGAATATGTGCCAACAATATGCAAGGTAGCTGATGAGAGGTTTGTATCCAAGGGTAAGAGAAATAACGAGAAGACCAGGATGAGCCCTTGGTTCCCTCAAAGGTGTCGAGGCCAAAACCAAGTGTGTTAGAAAATGGAAGAATTATAGAAAGCAAAGAACTCAGGAGAATAAGGAGAGTAGTCGTAGAGCCAGAAATGAATATGCGCAGGTAAGAAGGGAGGCCCAGCGACAATACGAAAATGACATAGCAGCAAAAGCTAAATCTGACTCGAAGCTGTTGTACAGCCACATCAGCAGGAAAACAACAGCCATGGACTAGGTAATCAGGCTGAGGAAGGAAGGAGGGAAGATCACAAGAAACGACTGAGAAGTGAGGAACTCAACATGAGATTCAAAGTGTTCACGGAAGAGACAGAAGGGACCCCAGGAAGACGGAGAGGTAGGGTACACCAAGTATTAGACACAATTCATACAACCGAGAAAGAAGTGAAGAGGCTGGTAAGCGAGCTAGATACCTCAAAGGCAATGGGCCGGATAACATCTCTCCATGGGTCCTGAGAGAAGGAGCAGAGGCGTTATGCGTGCCACTAACAACAATCAACACTATCGAAACAGGGTGTCATCCTGAGGTATGGAAGGCACCAAATGTAGTCCCATTTTTTAAAAAAGGAGACAGACACGAAGAATTAAACTACAGACCAGTGTCACTAGCATGTATGCAAAGTCAGGGAGAAGATTATCAGAAGAGTGGTGGAGCACCTAGAAAGGAACGAGCTTATCAACGACAACCAGCACAGTTTCAAAGATGTAATCCTGTGTCACAAACCTACTGGAGTTCTGTAACAAGGTGACAGCAGTAAGACAAGAGAGAGAGGGGTGGGAAGATTGCGTTTCCTAGGTCTTTAAGAAGGCTTTTGACACAGTTCCACACACGAGATTGGTGCATAAGCTGGAGGACCAGGCAGGTATAACAGGAAAGGTGCTACAATGGATCGGGGAATACCTGTCAGGAAGACATCAGTAATGGTAAGAGACGAAGTGTCAGAGTGGGCGCCTGTTAAGAGTGGGGTTCCACAGGGGTCAGTCCTAGGACCGGTGCTGTTTCTGGTATATGTGAACGACAAGACGGAAGGAATAGACTCCGAAGTGTCCCTGTTTGTAGGGTCCCTTCAATCGGAGGAGGACCAGGCAGAACTATAAAGGGATCTGGACAGGCTGCGGACCAGGTATCTCATAAATTGCATCTCGTATATGTATCTCATTATTGAATCTCATAAATGTCAACCTGTGACCCAATCAAACTTTGTTATTATTTAACTTCATTACCTAACAGAATACTCCATTCTACTGATTACACAGCAACACAGTAAATGACATGCTGCACTTTAAAACTTGTATTCCTTGTACTTCTCTGTATCATGTTCAAATTAATAAATAAATAAAAATAAACCCAACCAAGTGCAAAGTCATGAAGATTGGGAAGGGCAAAGAAGACCGCAGACGGAATACAGTCTAGGTGGCTACAAACCTCACTCAAGGGGAAAGGACCCTGTACACTGTGTATGTCAGGCCTGTATTGGAGTATACAACACTAGTTTGGAACCCACACCTAGCCAGTCACATACGGAAATTAGAGAATGTGCAAAGGTTTGCAACAAGACTAGTGCCGGAGCTAAAAGGCATGTCTAACGAGAAGTGGTTAAGCAAAATCGGTCTGACAACATTGGGGGACAGGAGAAATAGAGGGTATATGATAACGACATATAAAATACTGAGAGGAATTGACAAGGTAGAGAGAAACAGGATGTTCCAGAGATGGGACACAGCAACAAGGGGTCACAATTGGAAATTGAAGACTCAGATGAATCACAGGGATGTTAGGAAGTATTTCTTCAGTCACAGAGTTGTCAGAAAGTTGAATAGTCTGGGAGGTGATGTAGTGGAAGCAGGATCCATACACAGCTTTAAGAAGAGGTATGATAAAGCTCATGGAGCAGGAAGAATGACCTAGTAGCGATCAGTAAAGAGGAGGGGCCAGGAGCTGTGAATCGACCCCCGCAACCACAACTAGGTGAGTACACACGCGCACTGGGATTATCTAAGTATACTACACAAGTACATAGTAACACTACTGACACACACATACGCAAATAAAACACAAAGAAACACACAAACAAATCGCTCATACAAGCCACAACACACACACACACACACACACACACACACACACACACACACACACACACAGAGTTGTGCTAAGTGAATCAATTATACATGGTTAACTGACAATGCAATTCCCTCATTACTAAATGGAATGCTAATTACATCTGCATTTAATTCAACTCATTTAACACCTTGTGGATTCGCGATAAATTTTGCTACAAAGTTCAATTGTATCGTGAAAAGTTTCATGGCAAACTTTTGTAAAATGGATGGATGTGTGTGAATGTATGTATTATTGTACCCACGGAACTAGTGGTATTGATCAATAACAACACTGCACTAGCCAAGGAGTCGAACCCATGCTGTTTTGGCCCGCCTCATGGTGAAGAGAAAACGCGTTACGCTTTAGACCACTAGACCACACAATCCTTAACAATGGTGCATCCAGCCAAGATAGATGATGTACCCACCATCGACGGACATACGGTGGTGTGGACGCCTCTGAGTTAATTTCATTCTACTTCTTGTTTGTGTACTAGCTCAACAAGCCACTTGTTCCGTGGGTAAATATACTGCTTGTTGAGCTAGTACACAAACGGAGTAGAATGAAATAGTTCAGAGGCGCCCACACCACCGTATGTCCTTCGATGGTGGGTACAACATCTGGCTTGGCTGGATGCACCATCGTTAAGGATTGTGTGGTCTAGTGGTCTAAAGCGTCATGCGTTTTTTCTTGCCATGAGGCGGGCCAAAACTGCATGAGTTCGACTCCTTGGCTAGTGCAGTGTTGTTATATATATATATATATATATATATATATATATATATATATATATATATATATATATATATATATATATATATATAGATATATATATGGGGATCCCAGAAAAATCACAGGTGATATCAGTTCCCTGTAGGGACTCCCAGGATGACCCAATGTGACCCCAGGTGGGAGGTACTCACCGTCAGCGGAGGTAGCGAGGCGGAGGTCGTCAGGATACTGGTCAATAAGTCGCTTAATAAGATCAATCTGTTCTATGGTTAGTTGTACAGCGTTGAGTCTTTGTGATTCACACGGCACGTACGACACCCAGAACTGTGGAGAAGAGTTAGTGGTGGTACTAGTTAGTAGTGGTACTAGTTAGTGGTGGTACTAGTTAGTGGTGGTACTAGTTAGTAGTGGTACTAGTTAGTCGTGGTGCTAGTTAGTGGTGGTACTAGTTAGTAGTGGTACTAGTTAGTCGTGGTGCTAGTTAGTGGTGGTACTAGTTAGTCGTGGTACTAGTTAGTGGTGGTACTAGTCAGTGGTGGTAATAGTTGTACAGCGTTGAGTCTTTGTGATTCACACGGCACGTACGACACCCAGAACTGTGGAGAAGAGTTAGTGGTGGTACTAGTTAGTAGTGGTACTAGTTAGTCGTGGTACTAGTTAGTGGTGATACTAGTTAGTAGTGGTACTAGTTAGTCGTGGTGCTAGTTAGTGGTGGTACTAGTTAGTAGTGGTACTAGTTAGTCGTGGTGCTAGTTAGTGGTGGTACTAGTTAGTCGTGGTACTAGTTAGTGGTGGTACTAGTCAGTGGTGGTAATAGTTGTACAGCGTTGAGTCTTTGTGATTCACACGGCACGTACGACACCCAGAACTGTGGAGAAGAGTTAGTGGTGGTACTAGTTAGTAGTGGTACTAGTTAGTCGTGGTACTAGTTAGTGGTGGTACTAGTTAGTCGTGGTGCTAGTTAGTGGTGGTACTAGTTAGTGGTGGTACTAGTTAGTGGTGGTACTAGTTAGTAGTGGTACTAGTTAGTGGTGGTACTAGTTAGTTTTGGTACTAGTCAGTGGTGGTAATAGTTGTACAGCGTTGAGTCTTTGTGATTCACACGGCACGTACGACACCCAGAACTGTGGAGAAGAGTTAGTGGTGGTACTAGTTAGTAGTGGTACTAGTTAGTGGTGGTACTAGTTAGTGGTGGTACTAGTTAGTGGTGGTACTAGTTAGTGGTGGTACTAGTTAGTCGTGGTGCTAGTTAGTGGTGGTACTAGTCAGTGGTGGTAATAGTTGTACAGCGTTGAGTCTTTGTGATTCACACGGCACGTACGACACCCAGAACTTTGGAGAAGAGTTAGTGGTGGTAATAGTAGTGGTACTAGTTAGTAGTGGTACTAGTTAGTACTGGTGCTAGTTAATGGTGGTACTGGTTAGTGGTGGTAGTGGTTAGCGGTGGTACTTGTTAGTGGTGGTACTAGTTAGTGGTGGCAGTGGTTAGTGGTGGTACTTGTTAGTGGTGGTACTAGTTACTGGTGGTACTAGTTAATAGTGGTACTAGTTGTACAGCGTTGAGTCTTTGTGATTCACAAGGTACGTACGATACCCAGAACTGTGGAGAAGTTAGTGGTGGTACTAGTTAGTAGTGGTACTAGTTAGTGGTGATAGTAGTGGTACTAGTTAGTGGTGGTACTAGTTAGTAGTGGTACTAGTTAGCGGTGGTACTAGTTAGTGGTGGTACTAGTTAATGGTGGTACTAGTTAGTGGTGGTACTAGTTAGTAGTGGTACTAGTTAGTGGTGGCACTATTAGAAGTGGTACTAGTTAGTGATATTAATTACCAGTGGTGCTAGTTAATACTGGTACTAGTTAATAGCACTAGTTAGTGGAACTATTTAGTAGAGGCACTGTTTAGTAGTGGCAGTTAGTGGTACATAATACATCACAGTGTGACAGTTGACATTGTGACAACTGACAGTGTGACAGTTGACATTGTGACAATTGACAGTGTGACAGTTGACATTGTGACAATTGACAGTGTGACAGTTGGCAGTGTGACAGTTGACAGTGAAACGGTTGACGGGTGAGAGAGATATAAAGTTAATGTGCCTTACTTAATAGTACTTTAATGGTCCAAGAACATGAGAAAGAAAAACGAGTAACACTATCTTCATTGGCAAAATGTTTCTTCAGTCGAAATACAGAGGCGACAGCAGTAGTACAGACGCAGAGATGTGTGGTGGTCAGTCCTTCAGCCTAGAACAAGCAACAGTAGCAGTCTACCAGTAGGCCCCGCCCCTCTGTCACGTTACGCCCCACTTCCACACCTCACTTCTTGCAGTATTGGAGGCTGCTTTCTCTTGCCTCATCTTCACATTCTTCGAAGCTATGGAGCCGATCACTTACCAAGGCTCAGGGACTGACCACCTCATATTTACTACTACAAGACTGAGGGACTGACCACCTGAGGGACTGAAGTGTTTCCTCGTCCAACATCGTATTGTTTTCTGCAACACTTTGCTTTTTAGAGTCGTTATGTACACCTTGCATGACCAGATTCAACCTGGGCAGATTAATGATCACATATATATCACTCACCAGGCCAACACCTGGACCCACCTGGGCAGCATCACCTGGACTCACCTGGCCAACAGCTAGACTCACCTAGACAGCAGCTGGACTCGCCTGGTAAACACCTGGGCAGCAGCTAGACTCACCTGGGCAGCAGGTAGACTTATCTGGGCAGCAGGTAGAATAACCTGGGCAGCAGGTAGACTCACCTGGGCAGCAGGTAGACTCACCTGGGCAGCAGGTAGACTCACCTGGGCAGCAGGTAGACTCACCTGGGTAGCAGGTAGATTCACCTGGGCAGCAGGTAGATTCTCCTGGGCAGCAGGTAGATTCACCTGGGCAGCAGGTAGACTCACCTGGGAAGCAGGTAGACTCACCTGGGCAGCAGGTAGATTCACCTGGGCAGCAGCAAGACTCACCTAGGTAGCAGGTAGACTCACCTGGGCAGCGTGTAGACTCACCTGGGCAGCGTGTAGACTCACCTGGGCAGCGTGTAGACTCACCTGGGCAGCAGGTAGACTCACCTGGGCAGCAGGTAGACTCAGCTGGGCAGCAGGTAGACTCAGCTGGGCAGCAGCAAGACTCACCTAGGTAGCAGGTAGACTCACCTGGGCAGCAACTAGACTCACCTGGGCAGCAGGTAGACTCACCTGGGCAGCGTGTAGACTCACCTGGGCAGCGTGTAGACTCAGCTGGGCAGCAGGTAGACTCAGCTGGGCAGCAGGTAGACTCAGCTGGGCAGCAGGTAGACTAAGCTGGGCAGCAGGTAGACTAAGCTGGGCAGCAGGTAGACTCACCTGGGCAGCAGGTAGACTCACCTGGGCAGCAGGTAGACTCACCTGGGCAGCAGGTAGACTCACCTGGGCAGCAGGTAGACTCACCTAGGCAGCAGGTAGACTCACCTGGGCAGCAGGTAGACTCACCTGGGCAGCAGGTAGACTCATCTGGGCTGCAGGTAGACTCATCTGGGCAGCAGGTAGACTCACCTGGGCAGCAGGTAGACTCACCTAGGCAGCAGGTAGACTCACCTGGGCAGCAGGTAGACTCACCTGGGCAGCAGGTAGACTCACCTGGGCAGCAGGTAGACTCACCTAGGCAGCAGGTAGACTCACCTGGGCAGCAGGTAGACTCATCTGGGCAGCAGGTAGACTCAACTGGGCAGCAGGTAGACTCACCTAGGCAGCAGGTAGACTCACCTAGGCAGCAGGTAGACTCACCTGGGCAGCAGGTAGACTCACCTAGGCAGCAGGTAGACTCACCTAGTCAGCAGGTAGACTCACCTGGGCAGCAGGCAGAATCACCTGGGCAGCAGGTAGACTCACCTGGGCAGCAGGTAGACTCACCTGGGCAGCAGGTAGACTCACCTAGGCAGCAGGTAGACTCACCTGGGCAGCAGGTAGACTCACCTGGGGGCCAGGTAGACTCACCTGGGCAGCAGGTAGACTCACCTGGGGGCCAGGTAGACTCAACTGGGCAGCAGGTAGACTCACCTGGGCAGCAGGTAGACTCACCTGGGCAGCAGGTAGACTCACCTGGGGGCCAGGTAGACTCACCTGGGCAGCAGGTAGACTCACCTGGGCAGCAGGTAGACTCAACTGGGCAGCAGGTAGACTCACCTGGGCAGCAGGTAGACTCACCTGGGCAGCAGGTAGACTCACCTGGGCAGCAGGTAGACTCACCTGGGCAGCAGGTAGACTCACCTGGGCAGCAGGTAGACTCACCTGGGCAGCAGGTAGACTCACCTGGGCAGCAGGTAGACTCACCTGGGCAGCAGGTAGACTCACCTGGGCAGCAGGTAGACTCACCTGGGCAGCAGGTAGACTCACCTGGGCAGCAGGTAGACTCACCTGGGCAGCAGGTAGACTCACCTGGGCAGCAGGTAGACTCACCTAGGCAGCAGGTAGACTCACCTGGGCAGCAGGTAGACTCACCTGGGCAGCAGGTAGACTCACCTGGGCAGCAGGTAGACTCACCTGGGCAGCAGGTAGACTCACCTAGGCAGCAGGTAGACTCACCTGGGCAGCAGGTAGACTCACCTGGGCAGCAGGTAGACTCAACTGGGCAGCAGGTAGACTCACCTGGGCAGCAGGTAGACTCAACTGGGCAGCAGGTAGACTCACCTGGGCAGCAGGTAGACTCGCCTAGGCAGCAGGTAGACTCGCCTGGGCAGCAGGTAGACTCACCTGGGCAGCAGGTAGACTCACCTGGGCAGCAGGTAGACTCACCTGGGCAGCAGGTAGACTCACCTGGGCAGCAGGTAGACTCACCTGGGCAGCAGGTAGACTCACCTGGGCAGCAGGTAGACTCACCTGGGCAGCAGGTAGACTCACCTGGGGGCCAGGTAGACTCGCCTAGGCAGCAGGTAGACTCACCTGGGCAGCAGGTAGACTCACCTAGGCAGCAGGTAGACTCACCTGGGCAGCAGGTAGACTCACCTGGGCAGCAGGTAGACTCACCTGGGCAGCAGGTAGACTCACCTGGGGGCCAGGTAGACTCGCCTAGGCAGCAGGTAGACTCACCTAGGCAGCAGGTAGACTCACCTAGGCAGCAGGTAGACTCACCTGGGCAGCAGGTAGACTCACCTAGGCAGCAGGTAGACTCACCTGGGCACCTACCATACCCTCCTTCAGTCTGGGCAGGTCAGTGTGGGACCAGGAGGAGCGGGACCAGGGACGAATTTTCTTAAGCTGCGCCGTGAAGTTAAAACTGTGCAGCTTATTGTGCATAAACTTCCTGATGTTCCAAGGTAGATCGTTGTGCCTGAGGGAGATGTGAGGGAGATGTGAGGGAGATGTGAGGGAGATGTGAGGGAGATGTGAGGGAGATGTGAGGGAGATGTGAGGGAGATGTGAGGGAGATGTGAGGGAGATGTGAGGGAGATGTGAGGGAGATGTGAGGGAGATGTGAGGGAGATGAGAAATGAAAGATGAAAGGACAAGATACGAAAGAGATGAGAGGGAAAGAAGATTGAGCAATTGAATCTTGAACGATCAAGAGGAAATTAAAAATGTTATATATATATATATATATATATATATATATATATATATATATATATATATATATATATATATATTTATATATATATTGATATGAAGATGACATATACAGTACATGAGATGTGAGAGATACATGTTTAGTACATATTGTTACGTGTTTGTCACTGATTATAATGTGAAAATCTCATCCAGCTCTTCAGAACTGGGGCGCGTGCCCAAAATACAGCAGGCATTACCGCTGTGAACAGCAGCGCTGAGTCGCTGGAACAGAAAACTAGCTGCCCTGGGATCCCTAGTTACCCTGATGAGTCTTGTGGCTAGCTCCTTAAGGAACTTACATGCACTCTTTCCCCATGAGCCAAGGGTCTCTGAAGCAGTGGGAACAAACATATAATGATGGGCAAGTTCTCCGTATTTTCTAGACTTTTGGGACTCCCTGAAGCTGGCAGCTGCCCCTCCTTCCTCCCTGGTGTATTGGAGATAGGTTTTCTAAGATTCTTTTGGAGCAAAATTAAAAATTTTTACATTAACATTAATGAAAAAAATATATCTTCAAACGTATAAGAGAAAATTTTTAGAAAGGACTTAATTTTAAATGAGTTCTTGCTAATTGACCAGTTTTACATATTCGGCACGACACACACACACACGCACACACACACACACACACATATATATATATATATATATATATATATATATATATATATATATATATATATATATATATATATATATAATCCGAGTTTTGAATGATTCTCATCCGTAATGGCAAACCGGAGAACTGAGTATACTACAAACTCTAATCATACAGTAGAGCGGAAAAGTAATGTGAAGGACCTGGGAGTGTTAATGTCTGAGGATCTCACCTTCAATGATCACAGCAGTGTCACTATCACATTTTCGAGGAAAATGATAGGATGGATAATTAAAAAAGTTCAAAACAAGAGATGCCAAGCCAATGATGATCCTTTTTAAATCCCTTGTTCACTCTAGGCACCCAGCCAGGCACCCAGCCAGGCACCCAGCCAGGCACCCAGCCAGGCACCCAGCCAGGCATCCAACCAGGCATCCAGCCAGGCATCCAGCCAGGCACCCAGCCAGGCACCCAGCCAGTCACCCAGCCAGGCACCCAGCCAGGCACCCAGCTAGGCACCCAGCCAGGCACCCAGCCAGTCACCCAGCCAGGCACCCAGCCAGGCATCCAACCAGGCATCCAGCCAGGCATCCAGCCAGGCACCCAGCCAGGCACCCAGCCAGGCACCCAGCCAGGCACCCAGCCAGGCACCCAGCCAGGCACCCAGCCAGGCATCCAGCCAGGCATCCAGCCAGGCATCCAGCCAGGCACCCAGCCAGGCACCCAGCCAGGCACCCAGCTAGGCACCCAGCTAGGCACCCAGCCAGGCACCCAGCCAGGCACCCAGCCAGGCACCCAGCCATGCATCCAGCCAGGCACCCAGCCAGGCACCCAGCCAGGCATCCAACCAGGCATCCAGCCAGGCATCCAGCCGGGCATCCAGCCAGGCACCCAGCCAGGCACCCAGCTAGGCACCCAGCTAGGCACCCAGCCAGGCACCAAGCCAGGCACCCAGCCAGGCACCCAGCCAGGCACCCAGCCAGGCATCCAGCCAGGCACCCAGCCAGGCACCCAGCTAGGCACCCAGCTAGGCACCCAGCTAGGCACCCAGCCAGGCATCCAGCCAGGCATCCAGCCAGGCACCCAGCTAGGCACCCAGCTAGGCACCCAGCCAGGCATCCAGCCAGGCATCCAGCCAGGCACCCAGCCAGGCACCCAGCTAGGCACCCAGCTAGGCACCCAGCCAGGCATCCAGCCAGGCACCCAGCTAGGCACCCAGCTAGGCACCCAGCCAGGCATCCAGCCACGCATCCAGCCAGGCACCCAGCCAGGCACCCAGCTAGGCACCCAGCTAGGCACCCAGCCAGGCATCCAGCCAGGCATCCAGCCAGGCACCCAGCTAGGCACTCAGCTAGGCACCCAGCCAGGCACCCAGCCAGGCACCCAGCCAGGCACCCAGCTAGGCACCCTGGGGATCCAGTGCTCCATTTCACTTTTCCCTGGCGGTGTTCGAACATTGTTGTGTTTAGATTTTCATTGTCTTCCATCCTTAGTGCCTCTCTCTCACTCACTCACTCACACACACACACACACACACACACACACACACACACACACACACACACACACACACACACACACACACACCAATACCGCCATCACCGTTGGGTACTGGCATGTATTCATATACACACACACACACAGCTTCATTCCTCTCTCGACTGATCTGTTTCATTCCTACGGCCCTCTTGTTTTGGTTCTTGTGGTGAGGGAAGGGTGGCGGGACGATCAGTTTTATTCTGTTGTTTTTGTGCTTTAGTTCTCGTGGCAAGAGGGGAGAATGTTTCATTCCATTGTTCCAGTGATATAGTGAGAGGAGAGAATGTGTTTCATTATTGCATTCCAACGGTATAGTAAGAGTGGAGAAAGATGTGTTTCATTCCAGTGTTCCAGTAGTATAGTGAGAGGGAAAAATGATGTTTCATTCTAGTGTTCCAATGGTAATGTGAGACAGAATGTATTTCATTCCAGTGTTCCAGTCTTATAGTGAGAGGGGAGAATGTGTTTCATTCCAGTGTTTCAGCAGTGTAGTGACAGGGGAGAATGATGTGTTTCATTCCAGTGTTCCAGTGTATAGTGAGACGAGAAAATATTTCATTCCACTGTTCCAGTGGTATAGTGAGAGGAGAGAATGTGTTTCATTCCTGCATTCCAACGGTATAGTAAGAGTGGAGAATGATGTGTTTCATTCCAGTGTTCCAGCGTATAGTGAGACGAGAAAATGTTTCATTTCACTGTTCCAGTGGTATAGTGAGAGGAGAGAATGTGTTTCATTCCTGCATTCCAATGATGTGAATGATGTGTTTCATTCCAGTGTTCCAGTGGTCTGGTTCTTGTGGCAAGAGAATGAAGGTAAATCAGAACAGCCGAGTGTTTGATGTTTTATGTTTGAATGTTGGAGATAATTGAATGTGCTTGTGTGTTTGTTAGTGCTTGTGTGTTAGTGTTTGTGTTAGTGCTTGTGTGTTAGTGTTTGTGTTAGTGCTTGTGTGTTAGTGCTTGTGTGTTTGTTAGTGCTTGTGTGTGTGTGTGTGTGTTAGTGTTTGCGTGTTAGTGTTTTTGTTAGTGTTCGTGTGTTAGTGTTTGTGTTAGTGTTTGTGTGTTAGTGTTTGTGTGCTAGTGTTTGTGTGTTAATGTTTGTGTGTTTGTGTTTGTGTGTTAGTTTTTTTGTTAGAGTGTGTGTTTGTTAGTGTTTGTGTGTTAGTGTTTATGTGTTAGTGTTTGTGTGTTAGTGTTTGTGTGTTAGTGTTTGTGTGTTAGTGTTTGTGTGTTAGTGCTTGGGTTTTTGTTAGTGTTTGTGTGTTAGTGCTTGTGTGTTTGTTTTAGTGTTTGTGTGTTAGTGCTTGTGTGTTAGTGCTTGTGTGTTAGTGCTTGTGTGTTAGTGCTTGTGTGTTAGTGCTTGTGTGTTAGTGCTTGTGTGTTTGTTATTGTTAGTGATTGTGTTTTTGTGCTTGTGTGTTAGTGCTTGTGTGTTTGTTAGTGCTTGTGTGTTAGTGCTTGTGTGTTAGTGCTTGTGTGTTAGTGCTTGTGTGTTAGTGCTTGTGTGTTTGTTAGTGTTTGTGTTAGTGCTTGTGTGTTAGTGCTTGTGTGTTAGTGCTTGTGTGTTTGTTAGTGCTTGTGTGTGTTAGTGCTTGTGTGTTAGTGCTTGTGTGTTAGTGCTTGTGTGTTAGTGTTTGTGTGTTAGTGCTTGTGTGTTAGTGCTTGTGTGTTTGTGCTTGTGTGTTAGTGCTTGTGTGTTTGTGCTTGTTAGTGTTTGTGTGTTTGTTAGTGCTTGTGTGTTTGTGCTTGTTAGTGCTTGTGTGTTTGTTAGTGCTTGTGTGTTAGTGCTTGTGTGTTAGTGCTTGTGTGTTAGTGCTTGTGTGTTAGTGCTTGTGTGTTTGTTAGTGCTTGTGTGTTAGTGCTTGTGTGTTTGTTAGTGCTTGTGTGTTAGTGCTTGTGTGTTTGTTAGTGCTTGTGTGTTAGTGCTTGTGTGTTAGTGCTTGTGTGTTAGTGCTTGTGTGTTAGTGCTTGTGTGTTTGTGCTTGTTAGTGCTTGTGTGTTTGTTAGTGCTTGTGTGTTAGTGCTTGTGTGTTAGTGCTTGTGTGTTAGTGCTTGTGTGTTTGTGCTTGTTAGTGCTTGTGTGTTAGTGCTTGTGTGTTAGTGCTTGTGTGTTTGTGCTTGTGTGTTAGTGCTTGTGTGTTTGTGCTTGTGTGTTAGTGCTTGTGTGTTTGTGTTAGTGTTTGTGTGTTAGTGAATGTGTGTTAGTGTTTGTGTGTTAGTGCTTGTGTGTTAGTGTCTGTGTATTAGTGCTTGTGTGTTAGTGTTTGTGTGTTAGTGTTTGCGTGTTAGTGTTTGTGTTAGTGTCTGTGTTTTAGTGTTTGTGTGTTAGTGTTTGTGTGTTAGTGTTTGTGTTAGTGTTTGTGTGTTAGTGTTTGTGTGTTAGTGTTTGTGTGTTAGTGTTTGTGTGTTAGTGTTTGTGTGTTAGTGTTTGTGTTAGTGTTTGTGTGTTAGTGTTTGTGTGTTAGTGTTTGTGTGTTAGTGTTTGTGTTAGTGTTTGTGTGTTAGTGTTTGTGTGCTAGTGTTTGTGTGTTTGTGTTTGTGTTAGTGTTTGTGTGTTAGTGTTTGTGTGTTAGTGTTTGTGTGTTAGTGAATGTGTGTTAGTGTTTGTGTGTTAGTGCTTGTGTGTTAGTGTCTGTGTATTAGTGCTTGTGTGTTAGTGTTTGTGTGTTAGTGTTTGTGTGTTAGTGTTTGTGTTAGTGTTTGTGTGTTAGTGTTTGTGTGTTAGTGTTTGTGTGTTAGTGTTTGTGTGTTAGTGTTTGTGTGTTAGTGTTTGTGTGTTAGTGTTTGTGTTAGTGTTTGTGTGTTAGTGTTTGTGTGTTAGTGTTTGTGTGTTAGTGTTTGTGTGTTAGTGTTTGTGTGTGTGTGTGTGTGTTTGTGTGTTAATGAGTGTGTGTTAGTGTTTGTGTGTTAGTGTTTGTGTGTTAGTGTCTGTTAGTGTTTCTGTGTCAGTGCTTGTGTGTTAGTGTTTGTGTGTTAGTGTTTGTGTTAGTGTTTGTGTGTTAGTGTTTGTGTGTTAGTGTTTGTGTTTGTGTGTTAGTGTTTGTGTTAGTGTTTGTGTGTTAGTGTTTGTGTGTTAGTGTTTGTGTGTTAGTGTTTGTGTTAGTGTTTGTGTGTTAGTGTTTGTGTGTTAGTGTTTGTGTGTTAGTGTTTGTGTGTTAGTGTTTGTGTTAGTGTTTGTGTGTTAGTGTTTGTGTGTTAGTGTTTGTGTGTTAGTGTTTGTGTTAGTGTTTGTGTGTTAGTGTTTGTGTGTTAGTGTTTGTGTGTTAGTGTTTGTGTGTTAGCTACTTGTATGTTTGCAAGTGGCTGTGTATTTGGAAGTGCATGTGTGTTTAAAAGTGTGTGTGCTGCATTTGCGAGCATCTGTGCGTTTGTTAGTGTTTGTGAGTGGTTCGGGATCGAACTCACGGATTTGGTTGTCATTATCGCCACATCATAACAGAGAGGAGCTGGGAAGTGGGCTAAACGTGTTGTGCATCAAAAGTTGGAGAGTATTGCAGTTGAGAGAGAGGTGCAACTCGTTTCACTCTTTCCATCTCTCTCTCTCTCTCTCTCTCTCTCTCTCTCTCTCTCTCTCACACATCAAACAAATATTATTCCTCCCACTTCCTGAAAATTTGAACTCTTTACAACAGTTGATTTTCTCTCGTCAGCATTACTCTCCCTTCTTTTATGCTCCCTCGTTAAGGGAGGTGCTGTGTTTGTGCGACACAGCAGGGTGTGTTGGGTGACGCAGCATGGTGTGTTGACACAGCATGGGTGTACTGGGTGACACAGCAGGGTGTGTTGGGTGACGCAGCATGGTGTGTTGGGTGACGCAGCATGGTGTGTTGGGTGACACAGCAGGGTGTGTTGGGTGACACAGCATGGTGTGTTGACACAGCATGGGTGTACTGGGTGACGCAGCAGGGTGTGTTGGGTGACGCAGCATGGTGTGTTGGGTGACACAGCATGGTGTGTTGACACAGCATGGGTGTACTGGGTGACGCAGCAGGGTGTGTTGGGTGACGCAGCATGGTGTGTTGGGTGACGCAGCATGGTGTGTTGGGTGACGCAGCATGGTGTGTTGGGTGACGCAGCATGGTGTGTTGGGTGACACAGCAGGGTGTGTTGGGTGACACAGCAGGGTGTGTTGGGTGACACAGCAGGGTGTGTTGGGTGACACAGCAGGGTGTGTTGGGTGACACAGCAGGGTGTGTTGGGTGACACAGCAGGGTGTGTTGGGTGACGCAGCATGGTGTGTTGGGTGACACAGCAGGGTGTGTTGGGTGACACAGCAGGGTGTGTTGGATGACACAGCAGGGTGTGTTGGGTGACACAGCATGGTGTGTTGGGTGACACAGCATGGTGTGTTGGGTGACGCAGCATGGTGTGT
>NC_091317.1:3553875-3561375 GCF_038502225.1 Cherax quadricarinatus
CTAAGAGTGGTTTTCACCATTCCTGTGGCATAGAGTGGGTTGTTAGCCATCTTCGTGGGTGAGTGGGGTGCGCGGCAGACCCCCAGCATCCCCCCCCACCACTCTCTCTCCCACCACCCGGGGTGCGCGGCAGTACCCCAGCGAGAGTCACACCCACCACTCTCCCACCACCACCAGCCATCCACCCATCTACCTGTGGTTGTTTGCACCCTTGTACCGGGTCCTAGTACTGTTTTGGCTCACATAATTGGTCAAGAGATTGTAGCTGGTGCCAACGAGATAAAGCCAGTTATGTGAGTTCGCCTAGAACGCACATTTCTTCACGACAACAGTGAGTGTAGGTGACGTCAGCCCTCACCGCCCTGGACACCTACCCCCCGCCCCACCACCAGTACTCACCGCCCGTCTTCTACTCCCGACTTCAGTGATAATTTTCTTGAGACAATTTTTCTTGCATTTAAAGACATTTGCGTGTGTGAGACATTTATAGTAAATTGTTTGTGTACTCTAAACCTTGTGTTTTTCAGCGTAAACGCAGTATTCTTTGACTCAGTATTTTTTTTACAATATTTTTCAGTGTTTTCACTTATCTTATATTTTTCTCCTGTGTTTTTCTTTATGCTACTCCTGTCTATAGTAAGTATTATTGTGTAGTGTACCAGTCAGTCACTCTGTGTGAAGTGATTCATTTTTTTTTATTGTATTCTTTCAGCGTTGTATTCTGCAGTGATATTTACCCCAGTATACCAAATTTTCCATTTATTTCTATGTGTGTCCTTTTTTTTTTCGTATGCCAACAGTGTCTCATTCCTCTAATTTTTCGCAGACTGTGTACCATTATTTTTGCCAGCAAGATTTTTGCTGTATCAGTCACAGCAAGATTTTGTTGTATCAGTCACAGCAGGAATTTGTTGTAAGAATAAACTAATACGTTGGGTGCTCCGTCACTGTAAGTGTTATATTCCCTGTTTTGTTCCTGTGTTTTATTTTTTTTTTTTTCATATTTTTATATTCTTGAACAAATTCACTCTTGATGCAATTTCAATTACTTTTAACGTAAAGTGTTTTCCTTACTCTGTTTGAGTAAATTGTTTTGTCTAATTTACAATTAAGAGTTAAAGTGTTCAATCAGTTAATTTTTTTTTTTTGATCTCCATAATTTTAATTCATTATTTTACCTGAGTTTTCCCAGTGACACTTTATTACTGCAGTGATTGTTTCTACACCTTATTTTGTTGCACTTGTTCTGAAGTGAATTATTTTGTTGTACTGTTCTGCAGTGAATTATTTTCTTTTATTGCTATTTTTATGATTTATAATTTAATTTTGTCTATGCATTCTTAGAAAATATTTAAAAATTTCCCAGTTAACAATTTAATAATTTTATTTTACACTTTCACATTGATTTAAATAATTTAATTAATTAATTTCTTTATTAGCAAGAGTAAAGACAGCTCATTTTGCATTTAATTCAGTCTCCAGTAATATTTTTACTTGTATATTTCAATGTAAATTTTTTTTTTTCCTTGGTCAATAGTCCTTTAAATTGAGTTTTCCTTCCTCTTGCAGTGTATAGACATTATTAATTCTGTAAAATTAGTTGTATATCTTTTCATTTCAATTCTAGAATTTTATATCATTTTATTGTTCATTATTTTTGCTTTATTTGTTCTCGTGTTACTTTGCCATTATGTCTCACATACCGTCAAGTGATACTTTAGTGAATGTCGACACTCAGACCTCTCAGGCTACTACTGCTGGTCCTGTCATCAGTCCTCACAGTTCCTTACCGACTGACAGACCGACTCAGACACCGAGATATTATAGTTATACTCGTGATTCCCTTGATGCGTTACCTTTATTCAATGGCCATGTACATAGTCTTGAAGCATGGTTTGCAGCCATTCGTTCTCGTGCTAGTGCCCTAGCTGTAGGTCCTCCTTCAGAGGAAAGCCTTATCAGACTTGCTAAAGAAGCTCTTTATCGATCCCCTGCTGCTGTTCACGTTGTTGATCTCCTTGATATGCGAGACTTCAGGAATCTTACTAGGTGGTCACAATATGAGGAACTGATTCGTTCTTTCCTTGTCCCAGTAAAAACAGCTGATCCATATGTTGTTCTTAGGGAACTAGTGAATGCTACACCCATGAGTACTGAATCGTTGAGTGCATTTGCTGTTAGATTAGACAAACTTTTATCATCATTTATCAATGCTGTCCAATCATCATCTTTTCTCCCTGAAGAGGCTAAACCATTTACAGAATCAATTGCTAAAATAGCAGCTTTTGGAGCAATTAAAGAACTAATGCCGCCTGCTTCTGTGTGTGCTTATGAGGCTGATCCTCCAACTGTAACGATGGAACCACTTACAGCCTTAAATCATGTACGTTCCTTGTGCCCCCAGGGTACTTTCCCTTGTATTAAAAGTAATGTCACACATATGCCTCAGTCTGCACCACCTCTTGTTTGCGCCACAGAGACAAATCGTAGTCGTCAACCATCTCAGAGATCACCAAGAACCAGTGTACAGAGTCGTTATACACCTCGTAGTATTCATAGTACATTCAGTAACCATAGTCGGCGGAATTGTTACAACTGTGGTTTCCGTGGCCATATTGCAATTAATTGTCCTGATAGTTACCCTAAGAGACGTCGTACTGATGATGAGTACTCACTTCCCTACTGTACTTATCATAGAATACATGGACATGACACATCTGAGTGTAATGCTCTCTATAACCTTCAGTACTCTAGGTCTTTCAGTGGTCGTTCCAACCGCAGAACCCGTAGAGGAAACAGATCTCGTGGTTTTCAAAATAACCAGAACCAGGCTCATTCATTCAATTCTCAAACTCACCAGAACCAGGCTCGTTCTTCCAATTCGGGGGAATTCGAGCGCCCCAGTCAAACCGCCCCATGGTGACAGTAGGTGATAATGAGTACACCATCCCCGTTCACAACTCCTTTGAAGCCTTAAGCAGTCTCGAGCATGCCAACCCTGCTGATGATGTTGCTTCACATGTCTCTGACATAGATGATTTTGGGGATGGAGTAGAACAAGTCTTTTCTGATGAAAATCCACCTTTTTGTTTGCATATAACTTCCAATGCAACCATAGGCCCTATAGTGCAAGCATCTGTTTATAATGCGCCCGTTCAATTGTTCATGGACTCTGGTGCGCAAATCAATATTATTAGGTCTAGTTTGTTTAAGGATAAGAAGTTACGACATGTCCTTCTCGTAGAACCGACTCCTGTGTCCTCCCTTAGTGGAGTATCTGGTTCTCACCTGCGTGTCCGAGGTACGACTGCCCTAACCTTTTCTATCCAAGGTAGAGACTTCACTGTTTCCTTCCTTGTTGTCGATCAGATTACTTTCCCTGGTGACCTTCTACTGGGATTTGCTTCCATGCGAGACTTACGCATTGTGCTCGACCCTTATCGATGGCATGCACAAATTGACGACTTGATCGTTCCATTCTGGGGTTACCAGCTTGGATCAGAAATCTGTTATACTGCTGCAGAGTATGATGTACGGATTAAGTCCTTACAAGCTAATGCATTCTCCAGTAGCGTACCCAAGCGGTCAGGCACTGGTAATTCTGTCACTCCCATCAGTGTTCCATCTATACCTTCAGAATTGCAGGATAGTCCGATGCCTCAAGTGTCCGAGGACGCTCAGATTGCCTTGAGTGCTCAACCTATCCCTGCAATGCCTGCTAGTTCGAGTAGTAGTTTCTCCACAGGGGACGCCTTGTCGGAAAACAATTACTTGCAACTAGTAATGCCATCTCTTGTTGATGTCACATGCCGTCTGCAGAAAGACGTTTCTGTTGCGGCTAGTGCTCTCACTAGAGTGTCTGTAGTTGTTCCTAGTGTTCCAGATGGTGATAACGTCCTAGTTGACAGTGATTCCTGCAAAGTAAAAGGTCTGTTTGTCGAACCATCCTTACATGTTGTACGAGATAGTAAGATCCATTTCTACCTGGCCAACACTTCTGGTCACAGTGTTCGCCTTAGAGCAAATACCAATCTTGTTGACCTTGTTCACTATCCTTACCCTGTTCAGGTAGAGGATGAGTTGTCACCTGACCAGTGGGTCGGTGCTATTTCTGCCGGGGAGACCTCATCCACCTCACTGGATCAATCTGTTCCACCAGTTGAGGAGAAAGACTTAGCTCCCACTGACTTCCCAGATGAAGTCAAGCGTTTGTTGACTCTGTTGAACAAACGTCGTAAAGCCATTGCTTTACCAGGTGAGAAGATGGGTATAACGAACTTATTGTCCCATCGTATTCCACTTGAACCTGGTACTAGACCTATCTACATACCTGCGTACAGAATGCCTCATTCACAAGTTGCTGTCGCAGAAGAATTGATCAATCAAATGCTTGATGATGGAGTTATTGCACCTAGCAATTCACCTTGGAATGCACCCTTGATACTAGTACCTAAGAAGGATGGTACTTGGCGTCCAGTAATTGACTTTAGGAAGTTAAACGCAAAAACCATTCCAGATCGCTTTCCACTCCCTGTACTGGGTGATCTTTTACGTAATATGTGATGATAATGATGTTCCAACCCAGACTAATGTGACAGACTCTGACAATCCTCCTGATCCTGTACTCTCTTCCTCTGATACTCAGTCAGACGACCAACCTGAATGTCGTTATTCCCTACGTACACGACAGGTATTGAGAAATCCTCAAGTATCATTTGTAACTTCCAATTCAGATTTGCCTCAAATGCAGCATGAGTTAGCCAATGCTACAGAGTTTGATCCTCCCAGAGATGACACCCATTCTGCATATGCCAATCTTACCCTAGCAGAGTTGGGGTTAAATGTAAATAACCTGTATAGATGAATAATTACAGTATCAACTTATCAGTGTTCAAGAATTTTTTTTTTTGTGTTCATGTTCTCTCCGCATTCTGAGAGTTAACAGTTAGATTTGCGTGCACCGAATCTGCCTTTCTGTTAAACACTCTTTCTTTGTATATATTCCTTCCTCAGAATCCGTAGATCACACGAATACAGATCGATCGATCAAAATTTTTGTTTTTATCACTTGTAATCTCAATGTTGAGTTCGTTGTTCATTTGTTGAGTTTTAAGTTGTACTATAGTATACCTTGTATTACATTACAGTTTCAGTTACGTAAGCTTTCATTCCAATGTTCTACTTATGTATCTATAATGTTTCATGTTGTGTACTTTGACATTGTATAGAATCAGCCCAAGCCGTATACCTGCCATCTCTAGTTTGTATTAGTTGTATGTCGGGACGACATACGTTAGCGTCGCCGAGCTCTCAGTAGTAGTAACCAGTTACCAGTAACCAGTTACCAGTAACCTGTCCGTTGACTCAACGACCAACCGTCTTGAGTCACGGTCTTTCATATTGTGCAGAGTTGACACTATTTCAAAACACCCACTACGGGGTACTGGCCAGCCGGCTAGGCAGTATTACGAGTGTGAGCAGTGAGATAGGTAACGGCTGCGGGCTCTCTCCACATAACAGTAATTATACGTAAAACCAGCCTACGTGAGTATTTCTACCCTAATCCACGTATCAAACTCCCACATGATATTAGTGAACGAGGTAGTGGCAGTGAACGAGGCAGTGGCAGTGAACGAATCAGTGTTAGTGAACGAGGTAGTGGCAGTGAACGAGGCAGTGTTAGTGAACGAGGTAGTGGCAGTGAACGAGGCAGTGTTAGTGAACGAGGCAGTGTTAGTGAACGAGGCAGTGTTAGTGAACGAGGCAGTGTTAGTGAACGAGGCAGTGGCAATGAACGAGGCAGTGGCAATGAACGAGGCAGTGTTAGTGAACGAGGCAGTGTTAGTGAACGAAGCAGTGGCAGTGAACGAGGCAGTGTTAATGAACGAGGCAGTGTTAGTGAACGAGGCAGTGTTAGTGAACGAGGCAGTGTTAGTGAACGAGGCAGTGTTAGTGAACGAGGCAGTGTTAGTGAACGAGGCAGTGTTAGTGAACGAGGCAGTGTTAGTGAACGAGGCAGTGTTAGTGAACGAGGCAGTGGCAGTGAACGAGGCAGTGTTAGTGAACGAGGCAGTGGCAGTGAAGGAGGCAGTGGCAGCGAAGGAGGCAGTGTTAGTGAACGAGGCAGTGGCAGTAAACGAGGCAGTGTTAGTGAACGAGGCAGTGTTAGTGAACGAGGCAGTGTTAGTGAACGAGGCAGTGTTAGTGGACGAGGCAGTGGCAGTGAACGAGGCAGTGTTAGTGAACGAGGCAGTGGCAGTGAGCGAGGCAGTGGCAGTGAACGAGTCAGTGGCAGTGAGCGAGGCAGAAGCATGAAAGGAATGGCAGTGAACGAGGGTGAACAGAGGGGTGAACAATGCGAACAATGTGGCTAAAAGTGGCAGGTTGAACTGTGTGTGAACAGGGACGGGGCAATGAGAGGGAGCTGAACAAAGTGGTTTAAGCAGTATTGAACGTGTGTGTGTGTGTGTGTGTGTACTCACCTGTTTGTGGTTGCAGGGGTCGATTCATAGCTCCTGGCCCCGCTTCTCCACTGATTGCTACTACGTCCTCTCTTTGCCCTTTCCCGATCTTCATGGCTTTGCATTTGGCAGGGTTAAATTCAAGGAGCTAGTTGTAGTCCTGCCTGATCCTCGACCGATTTGATTCTCCTCATTAACTTCACATCATCTGCAAACAAGGACACTTCTGAGTCTATCCCTTCCGTTATGTCATTCACATATACCAAAACAAAAGCACAGGTCCTAGGACTGACCCCTGTGGAACCCCCCAAGACTCATTGTTGCCTCCCTGTCAGGTATTCTCTGATCCATTGCAGTGCCTTTCCTGTTGTGTGTGCCTGATCCTCTAACTTTTGCATTAACCTCTTGTGAGGAACTGTGTCGAAGGCCTTCTTGCAGCCCAAGAAAATGCAAGCTATCCACCCTTCTCTTGTCGTACTTCTGTCATTTTGTCATGAAACTCCTGTAGGTTTGTGACACAGGATTTTCCTTTCCTGAAACCGCGTTGGTTGTCGATCATACGCTTGTTTCTTTCCAGGTGCTCCACCACGCGCCTGATGATCTCCATGACTTTGCATGCTATACACGTTAGTAAACCAGGTCTGTAGTTTAATGCCTCGTGCCTGTCTCCTTTTTTGAAAAATTGGGACTACATTTGCCATCTTCCATACCTCAGGTAGTAGCCTCTCTAAGGACCCACGGAGAGGTGTTGTTTGGTCCCACTGCCTTTGAGGTATCAAGTTTACATAGCTTCTTCACCTCCTCGGTTATGTGTACCTCATCCAGCACTTATGGTGTACCTCCCTGTTCTGAATTCTTGGAGTTCTACCTGTTTCCACTGTAAATACTTCTTTAAATCTCATGTTGAGCTCCTCACATACCTCTTGGTCGTTTCTTGTGAACTCCCCACCTTCCTTCCTCAGCCAGATTACCTGGTCCTTGCCTGTTGTTTTCCTCCTGATATGGCTATACAACAGCTTCGGGTCAGATTTGACTTTCA
>NC_091317.1:3568875-3591375 GCF_038502225.1 Cherax quadricarinatus
TCACCTCCAGTCACAATTACAATAACCACTAACAATCACCTCCACAGTCACAACTACAATAACCACTACAATCACCTCCACAGTCACAACTACAATAACCACAATAACAATCACCTCCACAGTCACAACTACAATAACCACAACAATCACCTCCACAGTCACAACTACAATAACCACAACAACAATCACCTCCACAGTCTCAACTACAATAACCACAACAATCACCTCCACAGTCACAACTACAATAACCACAATAACAATCACCTCCACAGTCACAACTACAATAACCACAATAACAATCCCTTCCACAGTCACAACTACAATAACCACAACAATCACCTCCACAGTCACAACTACAATAACCATAACAATCACCTCCACAGTCACAACTACAATAACCACAACAATCCCCTCCACAGTCACAACTACAATAACCACAATAACAATCCCCTCCACAGTCACAACTACAATAACCATAACAATCACCTCCACAGTCACAACTACAATAACCATAACAATCACCTCCACAGTCACAACTACAATAACCACAACAACAATCACCTCCACAGTCTCAACTACATTAACCACAATAACAATCACCTCCACAGTCACAACTACAATAACCACAATAACAATCACCTCCACAGTCACAACTACAATAACCACAATAACAATCACCTCCACAGTCACAACTACAATAACCACAATAACAATCTCCTCCACAGTCACAACTACAATAACCACAATAACCACAATACTAAGGCTGCTATACATAATACACCCACAACAAATGGACAAACTACTGCCGTTCACTCATACAGATCATGTCATCACAGGAAGCACCGTAGAAAAACACATGTCAGTCCTGCGTCATGTCTCAAGATACATAGTCTAGTTTGTATGTATTACCGCTGTATTCATGGGAAGCGCTAAAACCATAAGGTTTAAGTGGAAGGGGGAAAAATGAGAGAAGAAGAGAGAGTGACAAATCGAAGGCTAATTCCTTGGATCGAGAGCCCCTTGCAGCTCATTGAAGGATTGTTGTGATGGTTCCACTTTGTATTAAGCGTATGTGTATGATTATTGTTGTAAGTTAGTGCAGGCAGGACCTAGTGAAATGTTGTGGGTCGAGACCCTAGACTTAACTAATTGGATTATTTCCAGTTTTTTGACCAACTTGTGTAAATTTGATTAAGGAATTTTATCTTTTTTTTCTTCTTGTTCTTGTTAAATACCTCCGCCGCAGTGTTATTCCTCCTCACTGTTCCTTGTCCCTCCTCCTCTTCCTCCTCCATCTTCCTCTTCCTCCTCCATCTTTCTCTTCCCTCTGTTCTTCATTCTCTCATTCTCCTCGTGTTATTGGTTATCCTAGTTGGTTATGTTTGTGTTTCCTAATTCCTGTGTGTGTGTGTGTGTGTGTGTGTGTGTATTCGTTTGTGTATGAGTGGGTGAAGGGGTTATATGTATCAGTCCAAATCTCTCTCTCTCTCTCCCTCTCTCTCTCTCCCTCTCTCTCTCTCTCTCTCTCTCTCTCTCTGCTGCTGCTGCTGCTGCTGCTGCTGCTGCTGCTCCTGCTGCTGCTGCTGCTGCTCCTGCTGCTGCTGTTCCTGTTGCTGCTGCTGCTGTTGTTGCTGCTGCTGCTGTTGCTGCTGTTCCTGCTGCTGCTCCTGCTGCTGCTGTTCCTGTTGCTGTTGCTGCTGCTGCTCCTCCTGCTGCTGCTGCTTCTGTTGCTGCTGCTGCTCCTGCTGTTGCTTCTGTTTGCTCCTGCAACTGCTGCTGCTGGCTGCCTGTCTTGTGGTATAAGGGACGTCTTCTTTCTCTCCTCCACTCCATGCTACTCTGCCTTACTCTCTTCCCCTCCCAAACTATCCCCCCTCCCTTACTCTCCCTCTCCCTTATTCCTTCCACCCCTCCAGATACCTCCCCCTCCTATACGCCTCATCCTTCCCTTGCCAGCCTACATAACTAAATCCCTCAGCCTCATTATATTGACCTCCCACGAGGGATTACAACAGATTACATAAGCGTTAATCCCTCTACTGATAAACTTAACCCTCCTCCATCAGTCCCCCACCAACACGGTGTTGTTTTCCGTCAATAAACGCCTCTGCCCCTCCAACGTCAGAAGATGTAGTCGAGACAAGACATCTACATTGTGTGTGAGGTACTGAGGCGTCTGTAGCCTGTGTTACTGCTACTCTAAGATTATCACTTCACTACTGCCCCTTAACACATTCACTTCATCGCTTTCACTTCACCACTTTCACTTCATTTTCATTTCACTTTCTTTCACGTTATCACTTTCACTCTATCACTCTCACACTGCCACCGTCTCCACAGAACCATCACCATCAGCACTACCATCACTGCCACCGTCTGTATACCACAATTATCACTTTCACCTGATCACTTTCACTTTACTTTCACGTCATCACTACCTTCGGAGATGTAGAAACTGTTGAAACTTCCACTATGAAAAGAAGCCGGGATTTAATGTCCAGATGAAACACGTTCTCTCTCTCTCTCTCTCTCTCTCTCTCTCTCTCTCTCTCTCTCTCTCTCTCTCTCTCTCTCACCAGAGATCGTCATTGTGTCACTCTCAGTACAACGTTTACAGAACTTTCGTCTTGAATGTAAACAGGCTGTTGTCTGCACGAGCAGCATGCAGGGCCATTCAGGGATCCAGGGCCACTCAGGGAGCCAGGGCCACTCAGGGGTCCAGGGCCACACAGGGGTCCATGCAGCAGTCCACTAAATTTAATCGGACTTGAAGCTAGGGAATGAACCCGGGCAAATATTTGCTAATCGTCTAAATTCGTCCCTGTTGGTAAATCCTTCCTACCCTTCCCTCTTGCTTCCCCCTCTCCTCTTTCCCTTCCCTCTTGCTTCCCCCTCTCCTCTTTCCCTTCCCTCTTGCTTCCCCCTCTCCTCTTTCCCTTCCCTCTTGCTTCCCCCTCTCCTCTTTCCCTTCCCTCTTGCTTCCCCCTCTCCTCTTTCCCTTCCCTCTTGCTTCCCCCTCTCCTCTTTCCCTTCCCTCTTGCTTCCCCCTCTCCTCTTTCCCTTCCCTCTTGCTTCCCCCTCTCCTCTTTCCCTTCCCTCTTGCTTCCCCCTCTCCTCTTTCCCTTCCCTCTTGCTTCCCCTTCTCCTATTTCCATTCCCTCTTGCTTCCCATTCTCCTCTTTGCCTTACCTCTTGCTTCCCCTTCTCCTCTTTCCCTTCCCTCTTGCTTCCCCTTCTCCTCTTTCCCTTCCCTCTTGCTTCCCACTCTCCTCTTTCCCTTCCCTCTTGCTTCCCCCTCTCCTCTTTCCCTTCCCTCTTGCTTCCCACTCTCCTCTTTCCCTTCCCTCTTGCTTCCCACTCTCCTCTTTCCCTTCCCTCTTGCTTCCCACTCTCCTCTTTCCCTTCCCTCTTGCTTCCCCATCTCCTCTTTCCCTTCCCTCTTGCTTCCCACTCTCCTCTTTCCCTTCCCTCTTGCTTCCCCTTCTCCTCTTTCCCTTCCCTCTTGCTTCCCCTTCTCCTCTTTCCCTTCCCTCTCCTCTTTCCCTTCCCTCTTGCTTCCCCCTCTCCTCTTTCCCTTCCCTCTTGCTTCCCCTTCTCCTCTTTCCCTTCCCTCTTGCTTCCCCTTCTCCTCTTTCCCTTCCCTCTTGCTTCCCCATCTCCTCTTTCCCTTCCCTCTTGCTTCCCCTTCTCCTCTTTCCCTTCCCTCTTGCTTCCCACTCTCCTCTTTCCCTTCCCTCTTGCTTCCCCCTCTCCTCTTTCCCTTCCCTCTTGCTTCCCACTCTCCTCTTTCCCTTCCCTCTTGCTTCCCACTCTCCTCTTTCCCTTCCCTCTTGCTTCCCCCTCTCCTCTTTCCCTTCCCTCTTGCTTCCCCCTCTCCTCTTTCCCTTCCCTCTTGCTTCCCCCTCTCCTCTTTCCCTTCCCTCTTGCTTCCCCCTCTCCTCTTTCCCTTCCCTCTTGCTTCCCACTCTCCTCTTTCCCTTCCCTCTTGCTTCCCCCTCTCCTCTTTCCCTTCCCTCTTGCTTCCCACTCTCCTCTTTCCCTTCCCTCTTGCTTCCCACTCTCCTCTTTCCCTTCCCTCTTGCTTCCCCCTCTCCTCTTTCCCTTCCCTCTTGCTTCCCCCTCTCCTCTTTCCCTTCCCTCTTGCTTCCCCCTCTCCTCTTTCCCTTCCCTCTTGCTTCCCCTTCTCCTCTTTCCCTTCCCTCTTGCTTCCCCTTCTCCTCTTTCCCTTCCCTCTTGCTTCCCCCTCTCCTCTTTCCCTTCCCTCTTGCTTCCCCCTCTCCTCTTTCCCTTCCCTCTTGCTTCCCCCTCTCCTCTTTCCCTTCCCTCTTGCTTCCCCCTCTCCTCTTTCCCTTCCCTCTTGCTTCCCCCTCTCCTCTTTCCCTTCCCTCTTGCTTCCCCCTCTCCTCTTTCCCTTCCCTCTTGCTTCCCCCTCTCCTCTTTCCCTTCCCTCTTGCTTCCCCCTCTCCTCTTTCCCTTCCCTCTTGCTTTCTTCTCTCCTCTTCAGTTTCCTTGTTGCTGTCCTCTCTTCTTCCTTGTTCCTTCCTACTGTCATCTTCCCTTTCCTTCTTGCTTCTTTCTCTCTTCTTTCCCTTCACTACTCTCCTCCCTCTCTATTCCTATTCTTTTCCCTTCCACTTCCTCTTGACTCTTTTCCTTCTTTTTTCAATTTCTCTTTGTTGTCTCCGTTTTCCCCTCCTCTCACCTGCCCTCTCTACCTCCTCTCACCTGCCCTCTCTACCTCCTCTCACCTGCCCTCTCTACCTCCTCTCACCTGCCCTCTCTACCTCCTCTCACCTGCCCTCTCTACCTCCTCTCACCTGCCCTCTCTACCTCCTCTCACCTGCCCTCTCTACCTCCTCTCACCTGCCCTCTCTACCTCCTCTCACCTGCCCCCTCTACCTCCTCTCACCTGCCCCCTCTACCTCCTCTCACCTGCCCTCTCTACCTTCTCTCACCTGCCCTCTCTACCTCCTCTCACCTGCCCTCTCTACCTCCTCTCACCTGCCCTCTCTACCTTCTCTCTCCTGACCTCTCTACCTCCTCTCACCTGCCCCCTCTACCTCCTCTCACCTGCCCCCTCTACCTCCTCTCACCTGCCCTCTCTACCTCCTCTCACCTGCCCTCTCTACCTCCTCTCACCTGCCCTCTCTACCTCCTCTCACCTGCCCTCTCTACTTCCTCTCACCTGCCCTCTCTACTTCCTCTCACCTGCCCTCTCTACCTCCTCTCACCTGCCCTCTCTACCTCCTCTCACCTGCCCCCTCTACATCCTCTCACCTGCCATCTCTACCTTCTCTCACCTGCCCTCTCTACCTCCTCTCACCTGCCCTCTCTACCTCCTCTCACCTGCCCTCTCTACCTCCTCTCACCTGCCCCCTCTACCTCCTCTCACCTGCCCTCTCTACCTTCTCTCACCTGCCGTCTCTACCTCCTCTCACCTGCCCTCTCTACCTCCTCTCACCTGCCCTCTCTACTTCCTCTCACCTGCCCTCTCTACCTCCTCTCACCTGCCCTCTCTACCTCCTCTCACCTACCCTCTCTACCTCCTCTCACCTGCCCTCTCTACCTCCTCTCACCTGCCCTCTCTACTTCCTCTCACCTAGCCTTCTCTACCTCCTCTCACCTGCCCTCTCTACCTCCTCTCACCTACCCTCTCTACCTCCTCTCACCTACCCTTTCTACCTCCTCTCACCTACCCTCTCTACCTCTTTTCACCTGTCCTCTCTACCTCCTCTCACCTGCCCTCTCTACCTCCTCTCACCTACCCCCTCTACCTCCTCTCACCTACCATCTCTACCTCCTCTCACCTACCCTCTCTACCTCTTTTCACCTGTCCTCTCTACCTCCTCTCACCTGCCCTCTCTACCTCCTCTCACCTACCCTCTCTACCTCCTCTCACCTACCCTCTCTACCTCCTCTCACCTGCCCTCTCTACCTCCTCTTGCCCTCACTTCTGTCCTGCCCTCTACCTCCTCTCACCTACCCTCTCTACCTCCTCTCACCTACCCTCTCTACCTCCTCTCACCTACCCTCTCTACCTCCTCTCACCTACCCTCTCTACCTCCTCTCACCTACCCTCTCTACCTCCTCTCACCTGACCTCTCTACCTCCTCTCACCTACCCTCTCTACCTCCTCTCACCTGTCCTCTCTACCTCCTCTCACCGGCCTTCTCTACCTCCTCTCACCTACCCTCTCTACCTCTTCTCACCTACCCTCTCTACCTCTTCTCAACTGCCCTCTCTACCTCTTCTCAACTGCCCTCTCTACCTCCTCTCACCTGCCTTCTCTACCTCTTCTCACCTGCCTTCTCTACCTCTTCTCACCTGCCTTCTCTACCTCTTCTCACCTGCCTTCTCTACCTCTTCTCACCTGCCTTCTCTACCTCTTCTCACCTGCCTTCTCTACCTCTTCTCACCTGCCTTCTCTACCTCCTCTCACCTGACCTCTCTACCTCCTCTCACCTACCCTCTCTACCTCCTCTCTACCTCCTCTCACCTGTCCTCTCTACCTCCTCTCACCTGTCCTCTCTACCTCCTCTCACCTGTCCTCTCTACCTCCTCTCATCTGTCTTCTCTACCTCCTCTCACCTACCCTCTCTACCTCTTCTCACCTACCCGCTCTACCTCTTCTCACCTAACCTCTCTACCTCTTCTCACCTAACCTCTCTACCTCTTCTCACCTGACCTCTCTACCTCCTCTCACCTGCCTTCTCTACCTCTTCTCACCTACCCTCTCTACCTCCTCTCACCTACCCTCTCTACCTCCTCTCACCTGCCCTCTCTACCTCCTCACCTTCTCATCTTGTACAGTTCCCTGAGGAATCCCAGGTTTCTTTTATTATTCTCAGTGATTCTTACGGAATTTCTAATAACATCTTTGGTGTAAGTGACCCAATGAGTGGTCGATCGTCTTCAAACATAATAAACTAACGTGGTTAACACGTCACTCACGTCTTAACCACGGTAATGTTAACCCATTAACTAAACACATGTCCACCATTGTTACATTTTAATATTTCCCAGTCACTAAAAACAAACGATATATTATATTTTCAACTGAGTTCACTTGACCTGAGATTACTGCGTCATACAGAGTATTACCTCAAAACAATAGATATTACTAGTGGTTGGATATTATTTTGTATTTAAATAGGCAGGTGTGGATTTTATTTCATCTGGTTATATACAGGAAAAATTTTCCACACTAGAGAAGAGTAAAATATTGTATTACTTTATTTTTAGAGGTAATTCTCTGTATATTTTATTATTATTATTATTATTATTATTATTATTATTATTATTATTATTATTATTATTATTATTATTATTATTATTATTATTATTATTGCTGTTGTTATATTTATTATGGTTATTAATAGTAGAAGTAATAATAGTAGTATTATCAGTAGTAGTACTAGTAATAATGTTAATTAGTTGTAATAGTGGTAATTAGTAGTACTAGTAATAGTAGTAGTAACATCAACACCTTTCAACAATAATAAAACTCAATAAACACAAATACTTTAAAAAATGAGGTAAAAGGCTTCAGATTCTCTGAAAATAAAGCAGATCTCTTTACTTTATCGCACTTTTCGTCGCTACTTAAACACATTATTATCGAGTTATCAGATATGTTACTTTATTGCGGAAATATTTTCTTGCTTGACGTAAAGAATAAGTAAAGGAGAGAGACTTATTTTATTAGTATCGGATTTGATTTCGTATTTATTGGTTGTCTCGATAATAAGAACAAAGGAAAGAAAGGAGGGAAGGAATGAGGGAAGGAAGGAGAGAAGGAATGAAGAGAGGAAACAATGAATGAAGAAAGAGTAGGACACAGAGAGGAAGGAAGGGACGAATTAAAGACGGGAAAAATGGAGGAAAGAAGGAAGAAAGAAAGAAACTATGGCACTGAAGAAAGGATGTAAAATGGAGGAGGTAGGAAGAGTGAGAAATGGAAGAGAGAAAGTGGAAGAGGGAGGAAGAAAAGAAGGAATAAAGGAAGGGACGAGAGGAAGGAGGAAAATAAGGTCGTATGAATGCCTGTTGCTTTTTCTTTTAGAAGAAAATAGAGACCTGAGCAACACTTTATGAGAGAGAGAGAGAGAGAGAGAGAGACATAGTGATATACTGACTAGAATGAGGAAGCATTACTTTTATTAATCATATAAAAAGGTCAAAGATTCACGGAACACTGAGAGCTAGAAGCTTTCTCTCTGTCTCTCTCTCTGTCTCTCTCTCTCTCTCTCTCTCTCTCTCTGTCTCTCTCTCTCTCTCTCTCTGTCTCTCTCTCTCTCTCTCGTTTTTCTTCTCTCGCCACATCAGTCGTCGTTGTTTGAGCACAGGATCGAAGTAGCGACTTTGTCAGTCATGCGCACCTGGATGTCAACTCAATTACTTGGTGTCTACACAGCGTGAGAGAGAGAGAGAGAGATGAGAGGGGATACAGACAAGAATGGTATAGGGAGGGAACGAGGGCAGAGAGAAATAGAGTGAAAGCTCAAAAATTTTAATCACAAATTAGGCATATCCCTTTTCCCATACCCTCCTTCCCTAAAAAATCATTACTACCAAGGGTCGGTGACCCTGACGGAACGGTATTTACTTTTTTCAGAGACCAGCACAAAATGATGAGGCAGACGCTGACCCTAACTCAAAATGGTTTTACGAACGCTAAAAGGCCAAACGCGAAATCACATTATATTTAATATATTATCAGGTACGTATATTTTTTCCTTTGCTGTCTTTAGATAATTTGGGCAATGGTGGATTTAATTGGCCTGGTGTACTCGCCAACTTTCGTTTGCGGGGGGTCGAGACACGGTTCTTGGCTTCGGATAGTATGTTGTTTTGATAGACGTAACTGATTTCTGGTCTCAAAGGCAAGAAATCATGGATGTGTGTGTGTGTGCCTGTGTGAGTGTACCCACCTAATTGTGGTTGCAGGGGTCTAGTCATAGCTCCTGTCCCCGCCTCTTCGCTGGTCGCCGGTAGATTCACTGTATCCCTCCTCCATGAGCTTTATCATACCTATTAAAGCTATGTATGGTACCTGCCTCCACTACCTCACTTTCCAGACTATTCCGCTTCCTGAAAACTCTGTGACTGAAGTAACACTTCCTAACATCCCTGTGACTCTTCTGACTCTTCATCTTCCGACTGTGACCCCTTGTTGCTGTGTCCCATCTCTTGAACATCCTGACTCTGTTCACCTTATCGATTCCTCTCAGTATTTTATATGTCGTTATCATGTGGTCAATATCCCTCCTGTCCTCCAGTGTCGTCAGGTCGAGTTCTCTTAACCTCTCCTCGTAGGACATGGCCCTTAGCTCCGGGACTAGTCTCGTTGCAAACCTTTGCACTTTCTCTAGTTTCCTGACGTGCTTAGCCAGGTGGGGATTCTGAACTGGTGCCGCATACTCCAATATGGGCCTGACGTACACGGTGTACAAGGTCCAGAACGACTCCTTGCAGAGATGTGTGTGTGTGTGTGTGTGTGTGTGGGTGGGTGTGTGTGTGGGTAGGGGGGAGGGTGTTAGCGGCACTAATGGACACAAACACAGTGGTCTAGCTTGACAAGGCTCAAGTTGTGCATAAATTTGCACCGTAACACAACACAAACACTCCAGTATCATTCACCTGTTTATGTATATGTTACGTATAACTCTTGTGTATCTTATTTTTAACATGTTTAACTAATGTTTGTCGTGTTTTTTAGCACATGTTTGTTGTGATTTTCTTGTTTGTCTTACGTTTTTCTCGTGTGTGTTTTGTAATTAGCCAGTGTTTTTCATGTGTTTAGCTCATGTTTGTGTTTAGCTCTATTTTAAGCCCTTGTTTTTGTATTTAGCTTTTTTGCGTGTCTCGTACTTATTTTGTGCTCAGCTAAAGGAAAATACTCAGACTTCACTTGGCACGAGTCAAAAGAAGAATCTCCAGCCTGTTCTTCAGGCCTCTGGTGATCAGAGATTTGTTGTTCATCAGAAACATCTAGTGGAAAGAGATCATTCCCATAATGTAGTCCATAGATTAACAATGAAGTTTCAGGACACACACACACACACACACACACACACACACACACACACACACACACACACACACACACACACACACACACACACACACACACACACACACACACGTTGCCAATACCTTGTTTTAAATTCATTGACTGTGAGCACGCTAGTCAGGTCAAAGTAGGTTTCTCTTAGCGGTGCGGTACACGAGTGAGGAGCAGCAGGAAATCCAGCGAACTAATTGAATCTGTTTCCCGCAGACTGGTGACTGTATATAAACATGCCCTCAAATAAGACTTTTATGGATCCCTTTATGGGAGGAATTCCGTCGTGGACGAGAAGTGTATTAGTGAGTGTTGATGTGAGGTAACTGAGGTAACTGTGACCTGCACTGCTGTACTGTCCCACTTGTGACCTGCATTCCTGTACTCTCCCAAATGTGACCTGTACTCGTGTACTCACGCATTTGTGACCTGCACTCCTGTACTTTCCCACTTGTGACCCGCACTCGTATACTTTCCCACTTGTGACCTGCACTCCTGTACCCTCCCACATGTGATCTGTACTCCTATACCCTCCCACTTGTGACATGTACTCTTGTACCCTCCCACTTGTGACCTGCACTCCTGTACCCTCCCACATGTGATCTGTACTCCTATACCCTCCCACATGTGATCTGTACTCCTATACCCTCCCACTTGTGACATGCACTCTTGTACCCTCCCACATGTGACCTGCACTCCTGTGCCCTCCCACATGTGATCTGTACTCCTATACCCTCCCACTTGTGACATGCACTCTTGTACCATCCCACATGTGACCTGCACTCCTGTACCCTCCCACATGTGATCTGTACTCCTATACCCTCCCACTTGTGACATGTACTCTTGTACCCTCCCACTTGTGACCTGCACTCCTGTACCCTCCCACATGTGATCTGTACTCCAATACCCTCCCACATGTGATCTGTACTCCTATACCCTCCCACTTGTGACATGCACTCTTGTACCCTCCCACATGTGACCTGCACTCCTGTGCCCTCCCACATGTGATCTGTACTCCTATACCCTCCCACTTGTGACATGCACTCTTGTACCATCCCACATGTGACCTGCACTCCTGTACCCTCCCACATGTGATCTGTACTCCTATACCCTCCCACTTGTGACATGCACTCTTGTACCCTCCCACATGTGACCTGCACTCCTGTGCCCTCCCACATGTGATCTGTACTCCTATACCCTCCCACTTGTGACATGCACTCTTGTACCATCCCACATGTGACCTGCACTCCTGTACCCTCCCACATGTGATCTGTACTCCTATACCCTCCCACTTGTGACATGCACTCTTGTACCCTCCCACATGTGACCTGCACTCCTGTGCCCTCCCACATGTGATCTGTACTCCTATACCCTCCCACTTGTGACATGCACTCTTGTACCCTCCCACTTGTGACCTGCACTCCTGTATTTTTCCACTTGTGACCCGCACTGCCCGTCCCCTCCAACTCGTGTTCACTTAGTGTTCACATCTAGTTCTGTTCAGTTTTATCAACAATTTATGCTCTCCGAATCGCACTGTTATGCAGGTTTCTACACTGTTGTAATGATGTTTAGTAGAGTGAAAAACACTCCACAAAAAATAGTGTCAGTGAACGTAGATTGAAGGTAATGTAGACGTGTACTGGAGAGGTGAGTGGGACGAGGGAGCTGTGTGGGGTTAGTGTGGCTAGTCTGGTTGTGTCGAGAGGCTAGGTAAAAGGACACAAGTGCAACTAATGTGATATTGTATTGTGGCAACGTTTCACTCTCCAGGAGCTTTGTCACGGCTTGATAAAGCTCCTGGAGAGCGAAACGTTGCCACAATAAAATGTCCCATTAGTTGCACTTATATCTTTTTACCCATCATATTGTCGGTAATTCTACCAACATTATTACAGTGTCGAGAAGGCAGTGATGGTGTGATGGTGCGACAGTAATTATGGACAATGTAGATTATAGTGAAAAAATGAACATGTTATTAGAAGGAGGAGGAACTTAGGTGACCCTTAAGTAGAGGAGTGGGTGGTATTTTGGGTAAATCTTAGGCCATGAATTGTTTGAGGAAATATTTTCTATTGTAATCTTAGTTTGGTACCAGCACTGGGCAAGGTCCTGGTTTATACGTGGGTCCTGTGTGACTAGTGGAAGTGCAGAAATGTATACATTTCTGCCATTCGTCGGAATGGCAATCTACAGGCGCCATTAATATTTTATTCTTCTGTGGCCTACTGACCCGTATGGTTTTAGACCTTGGTTTTGACTGTGACAAAACAAGGCCTAATTTTAAATAACTAGTAGCAGTGTACTAGCGTATTTCTTGTGAAATATGGTGAAGACAGGTTCTATGTTATGACCAGAAGCTCCAGCGGAGGTCATCATATGACTAAGACCCGCGTCAGGAAACACTTGTCCTGTTTCCTGATAAACCTTACGTAACCTAGCCTGTGTTTGGCAAGTTGTGTGTGTGTGTGTGGAGGGTCGAGTTTTAGCTCCTGGCCCCGCCTTCTCAACGTACAGTCGACCAAGATGAATCCTTAGCCTCTTGATCCGTATCATAATTATTCTTGAAGCTGTGTATGTGAGTGAAGCGCAGCGAGAGGCGCCGGAAGGAAGGAGTAAAATACGCCAATAGCAAGGTCGGAAATAAGGAGTGAAGGAGGTTTTGAGTGGAAGAAGCTTGAGCAGATGTGTGTGTGTGTGTGTGTGTGTGTGTGTGTGTGTGTGTGTGTGTGTGTGTGTGTGTGTGTGTGTGTGTGTGTGTGTGTGTGTGTTAAATGGCAGTGATCTGAGACGAACGGTTTTAGGGATTTAGTGTGCTGTTGGACTGTTGGTTAATAGCTGTGTAGGGATTTAGGGAACCTGGAAAGCCGGACTTAAGTTCTAGCCAAAGGAAGTGTCTGCACTCTGATGGTGAGTGGAGGTGAGGAATAGTGTCTGCACTCTGATGGGTTAATGAAGGTGAAAAGTACTGTGCCTGCACTCTGATAGGTAAGTGGAGGTGGGAAATACATTGCCTGCACTCTGTTGGGTGAGTCGAGACGGAAAATACAGTGTCTGTATTCTAATGGATGAGTGGAGGTGGACCAGTTCTACATGGTGATGTCAGAGCACTCCGGAGACACTAGCGAGTGTCTCAACCCTGGTGCATTATACACACACCACACACACACACACACATACACAAACAAACACACACACACACACACACACACACACACACACACACACACACACACACACACACACACACACACAGCTGGATGGAAAGACAGTAAGCGAAATAAAGTAACACGTGACCACAGAATGTAGGGAGGCAGTGGAGAAGTTCGTACCAAGAGGCAATAGAAACAACGGGAAGACCAGAGTGAGCCCATTGGTTACCAGGAAGTGTGGAGAGGATAAAGCCAAGTGTGCTAGAGTATGGAAAAAGTACAGAAGGCAAAGATCCAGGAAAATAGGGACTTGAGCCGAAGAGCCATAAATGAATATGCACGGATAAGGTGAGAAGCCCAGCGTCAGTACGAGAATGACACAGCATCAAAAGCCAAATCTGACCCAGAGTTGTTTAGAACCACATCAGGAGAAAAACAGCAGTCAAGGACCAGGTAATCAAGCTGGAGAAGGAAGGAGGGGAGCTCACAGGAGAAGACCAGGAAGTATGTGAAGAGCTCATCTCGCGATTCAGGGAGGTTTTCATAGTGGAGAGGCTTCCAACAAACCGAGGTGATAGAGTGCACCAGCAAGAGTAGGACACACTGCACACAATTGAGGAGGTGAAGAAACTAGATACCTCGAAGGCTGTGGGCCCAGATAATATCTCTCCTTGGGTCCTGAGAGAGAGGGAGCAGATGCACTGTGTGTGCCACTAACAACAATCTTCAATAAATCTGTTGAAACAGAGCAACTGCTTGAGGTGTGGAAGACAGCAAATGTAGTCCCGATTTTTAGGAATGGAGATAGACAGGCTGAACTAAATTATAGTCCAGTGTCGCTGACATATACGTAAAGTTATGGAAAAGATTATCAGGAAAAGAGTAGTGGAGGAGCATCTAGAAAGGACACAACAACCAGCACGGCTTCAGGGAAAGGAAATTCTACATCACAAACCTATTGGAGTTTTATGACAAGGTAACAGAAATAAGACAGGAGACGAGTAGACTGCATCTTCTTGGACTGTAAGGAGACTTTCGACACAGTGCCACACAAGAGGCTGGTTGAAAAGCTAGAGTTGTAGGCAGGAATAGGAGGGAAAGTACTGCAATGGATCAGGGAGTACCTGACAGGAAGGAAACTTGTGTCAGTACGAGACGAGGTGTCTGAGTGGGTGCATGTGTCGAGTGGGGTTACACAAGGATCAGTCCTATGATCGGTACTCTTTCTTGTATATATGTGAATGACATGACAGAAGGGATAGACTCAGGGGTGTACCTGTTCGCAGAAGATGTGAAACTAATGAGGAGAATACGAGCGGAAGAGGATCAGGTAAGCCTATGACTCACGAAATCGTAATGACACGATTGCAAACAAACCATACCACGGGCGGGGATAGAACCCGCGATCAGAGACACACTGATCGCGGGTTCTATCCCCGCCCGTGGTATGGTAGGTAAGCCTATAATGGGAGCTAAACAGGCTGCAAGCCTGGTCTGACAAATGGCTCCTGGAGTTTAGCTTTATCAAGTGCAAAGTTATAAAGTCTGGGGAAGGACAAAGGAGACCGCAGACGGAGTATAGTCGAAGAGGTCTGAGGTCCCAAAACTCACTCAAGGAAAAGGGTCTTGGGGTAAGCTTCATATCGAGCACATCTCAGGAGCACATCATCCTGATAAATGTTGCAGCATACGGGCGCCTGGCAAACCTGAGAATAGCGTTCCAACATCTAATGAGTCATTGACGACACTGTACACCGTGTACGTCAGGCCTATACTTAAGGATGCAGCACCAGTATGGAACCCACACCTGGTCAAACACGTCATGAAATTAGAGAAGGGGCAAAGGTTTGCAACAAGACTAGTCCTACGAGGAGAGGTTAAGGGAACTCAACCTGACAACACTGGAGAACAGGAGGGACAAGGAAGACGTGATAACAATATATAAAATACTGAGAGGAACTAACAAGGTGGATAGGGGACAGAATGTTTCAGAGATGTGACACAGTAACAAGGTGTCACAACTGGAAGTTGAAAAGTCAGATAAGTCACAGGGATGTTAGGAACTATTACTTCAGTCATAGAGTTGTCAGGAGAGAGTTACCCTAATAGCTACCAGCGAAGAAACGGGGCCAGGAGCTATGAATCAACCATTACAACCACAATTAGGTGACTAGGTGAGCGCGCGCGCACACAGTGTTTGTTCCAGAAAAAATAATGATTGTTTATCATTATAAGAATCTTATGTTTGGTGTTTGTTTAATATTTGTGTTTGTGTTATTGAAGTTCCTTCCTCTTCTTGAAGTTTCTTGTTATTGAAGTTTCTTGTTAATGAAGTTTCTTGTTAATGAAGTTTCTTGTTATTGAAGTTTCTTGTTATTGAAGTTTCTTGTTAATGAAGTTTCTTGTTAATGAAGTTTCTTGTTAATGAAGTTTCTTGTTAATGAAGTTTCTTGTTATTGAAGTTTCTTGTTAATGAAGTTTCTTGTTATTGAAGTTTCTTGTTAATGAAGTTTCTTGTTATTGAAGTTTCTTGTTAATGAAGTTTCTTGTTATTGAAGTTTCTTGTTAATGAAGTTTCTTGTTAATGAAGTTTCTTGTTAATGAAGTTTCTTGTTAATGAAGTTTCTTGTTAAGGAAGTTTCTTGTTAATGAAGTTTCTTGTTAATGAAGTTTCTTGTTAATGAAGTTTCTTGTTATTGAAGTTTCTTGTTAATGAAGTTTCTTGTTATTGAAGTTTCTTGTTATTGAAGTTTCTTGTTAATGAAGTTTCTTGTTATTGAAGTTTCTTGTTAATGAAGTTTCTTGTTATTGAAGTTTCTTGTTAATGAAGTTTCTTGTTAATGAAGTTTCTTGTTAATGAAGTTTCTTGTTATTGAAGTTTCTTGTTAATGAAGTTTCTTGTTATTGAAGTTTCTTGTTATTGAAGTTTCTTGTTAATGAAGTTTCTTGTTAATGAAGTTTCTTGTTAATGAAGTTTCTTGTTAATGAAGTTTCTTGTTAATGAAGTTTCTTGTTATTGAAGTTTCTTGTTATTGAAGTTTCTTGTTAATGAAGTTTCTTGTTAATGAAGTTTCTTGTTAATGAAGTTTCTTGTTAATGAAGTTTCTTGTTAAGGAAGTTTCTTGTTAATGAAGTTTCTTGTTAATGAAGTTTCTTGTTAATGAAGTTTCTTGTTAATGAAGTTTCTTGTTAATGAAGTTTCTTGTTAAGGAAGTTTCTTGTTAAGGAAGTTTCTTGTTATTGAAGTTTCTTGTTATTGAAGTTTCTTGTTAAGGAAGTTTCTTGTTAAGGAAGTTTCTTGTTAAGGAAGTTTCTTGTTATTGAAGTTTCTTGTTATTGAAGTTTCTTGTTATTGAAGTTTCTTGTTATTGAAGTTTCTTGTTAAGGAAGTTTCTTGTTAAGGAAGTTTCTTGTTAAGGAAGTTTCTTGTTATTGAAGTTTCTTGTTAAGGAAGTTTCTTGTTAAGGAAGTTTCTTGTTATTGAAGTTTCTTGTTATTGAAGTTTCTTGTTAATGAAGTTTCTTGTTATTGAAGTTTCTTGTTATTGAAGTTTCTTGTTAAGGAAGTTTCTTGTTAAGGAAGTTTCTTGTTAAGGAAGTTTCTTGTTATTGAAGTTTCTTGTTATTGAAGTTTCTTGTTATTGAAGTTTCTTGTTATTGAAGTTTCTTGTTATTGAAGTTTCTTGTTAATGAAGTTTCTTGTTAATGAAGTTTCTTGTTAATGAAGTTTCTTGTTAATGAAGTTTCTTGTTAATGAAGTTTCTTGTTAATGAAGTTTCTTGTTAATGAAGTTTCTTGTTAATGAAGTTTCTTGTTAATGAAGTTTCTTGTTAATGAAGTTTCTTGTTATTGAAGTTTCTTGTTAATGAAGTTTCTTGTTATTGAAGTTTCTTGTTAATGAAGTTTCTTCTTGTTAGTGAGGTATGTAACAGATTATTAACTTAATTGAAAGTCAATTGCGAAAATAATCGACACCCAGGACAATAATCGACACCCAGGACAATAATCGACACCCAGGACAATAATCGACACCCAGGACAATCGACACCCAGGACAATAATCGACACCCAGGACAATAATCGACACCCAGGACAATAATCGACACCCAGGACAATAATCGACACCCAGGACAATAATCGACACCCAGGACAATCGACACCCAGGACAATAATCGACACCCAGGACAATAATCGACACCCAGGACAATAATCGACACCCAGGACAATAATCGACACCCAGGACAATAATCGACACCCAGGTCAATAATCGTCACCCAGGATAATCGTTACCGAGGACAATAATCTTCACACAAGACAATAATCGTCACCCATGACAATAATCGTCACACATGACAATAATCGTCACCCAGAACAATAATCCTCACCCAGGACAATAATCGTCACCCACGTCAATAATCGTCACCCAGGACAATAATCGTCACCCAGGACAATAATCGTCACCCAGGAAATTAATCGTCACCCAGGTCAATAATCGTCACCCAGAACAATCGCCACCCAGGACAATAATCGTCACCCAGGACAATCGTCACCCAGGACAATCGTCACCCAGGACAATAATCGGCACCCAGGACAATAATCGTCACCCAGGACAATCGTCACCCAGGACAATAATCGACACCCAGGACAATAATCGTCACCAGGACAATCGTCACCCAGGACAATCGTCACCCAGGACAATAATCGTCACCCAGGTCAATCGTCACCCAGGTCAATAATCGTCACCCAGGACAATCGTCACCCAGGACAATAATCGTCATCCAGAACAATAATCGTCACCCAGGACAATCGTCACCCTGGACAATAATCGTCACCCAGGACAATCGTCACCCAGGACAATAATCGTCTCCCAGGACAATAATCACCACCCAGGACAATCGTCATCCAGTACAATCGCCACCCAGGTCAATAATCGTCACCCAGGACAATAATCGCCACCCAGGACAATCGTCACCCAGGACAATAATCGTCACCCAAGACAATAATCGTCACCCAGAACAATAATCGTCACCCAGGACAATCGTCACCCAGGACAATAATCGTCACCCAGGTCAATAATCGTCACCTAGGACAATCGTCACCCAGGACAATCGTCACCCAGGACAATAATCGACACCCAGGACGATAATCGACACCCAGGACAATAATCGACACCCAGGACAATAATCGTCACCCAGGACAATAATCCTCACCCAGGACAATAATCCTCACCCAGGACAATAATTGTCACCAGGTCAATCGTCACCCAGGTCAACCGTCACCCCAGGACAATAATCGTCTCCTAGGTCAATAATCGTCACCCAGGTCAATAATCATCACCCAGGTCAATAATCGTCACCCAGCACAATCGTCACCAGGTCAATAATCGTCACCCAGCACAATCGTCACCCAGGACAATAATTGCCACCAGGTCAATCGTCACCCAGGTCAGTAATCGTCACCCTGGACAATCGTCACCCAGGACAATAATCGTCACCCAGGACAATAATCGACACCCAGGACAATCGACACCCAGGACAATCGACACCCAGGACAATCGACACCCAGGACAATAATTGTCACCCAGGACAATAATCATCACCCTGGACAATAATCGTCACCCAGGACAATAATCGTCACCCAGGACAATCGTCACCCAGGACAATAATCGTCACCCAGGACAATAATCGTCACCCAGGACAATAATCACCCAGGACAATCGTCACCCAGTACAATCGTCACCCAGGTCAATAATCGTCACCCAGGATAATCTTCACCCATGACAATAATCTTCACCCAGGACAATAATCGTCACCCAGGACAATAATCGTCACCCAGGACAATAATCCTCACCCAGAACAATAATCCTCACCCAGGACAATAATTGTCACCAGGTCAATCGTCACCCAGGTCAATCGTCACCCCAGGACAATAATCGTCTCCTAGGTCAATAATCGTCACCCAGGACAATAATCACCACCCAGTACAATCGTCACCCAGGTCAATAATCGTCACCCAGGATAATCTTCACCCATGACAATAATCTTCACCCAGGACAATAATCGTCACCCAGGACAATAATCGTCACCCAAGACAATAATCCTCACCCAGAACAATAATCCTCACCCAGGACAATAATTGTCAACGGGTCAATCGTCACCCCAGGACAATAATCGTCTCCTAGGTCAATCGTCACCCAGGTCAATAATCATCACCCAGGTCAATAATCGTCACCCAGCACAATCGTCACCCAGGACAATCGTCACCAGGTCAATAATCGTTACCCAGCACAATCGTCACCCAGGACAATAATTGCCACCAGGTCAATCGTCACCCATGTCAATAATCGTCACCCAGGTCAATCATCACCCAGGTCAATAATCGTCACCCAGGACAATCGTCACCCAGGACTATCGTCACCCAGGACAATACTCGTCACCAGGACAAAAATCGTCACCAGGTCAATAATTGTCACCCGGTCAATAATCGTCACCCATGTCAATCGTCACCCAGGACAATAATCGTCACCAGGTCAATAATCTTCACCCAGGTCAATAATCGTCACCCAGGTCAATAATCGTCACTCAGCACAATCGTTACCCAGGACAATCGTCACCCAGAACATTAATCGTCACCCACGACAATAATCGTCACCCAGGTCAATCGTCACCCAGGTCAACAATCGTCACCAGGTCAATAATCGCCACCCAGGACAATCGTCACCCAGGTCAATCGTCACCCAGGTCAATAATCGTCACCTAGGACAATAATCGTCACCCAGGAAAATAATCGTCACCTAGGAAATAATCGTCAACCAGGACAATTGTCACCCAGGTCAATAATCGTCACTCAGGTCAATAATCCTCACCCAGATCAATAATCCTCACCCAGGACAATAATCGTCACCCAAAACAATAATCGTCACCCGAGTCCATAAGTCACCCAGGACAATAATCGTCACCCAGGACGATAATCGTCACCCAGGACAATAATCGTCACCCAGAAAACTAATCGTCACCCAGGTCAATAATCGTTATCCAGGTCAATAATCGTCACACAGGGCAATAATCGTCACACAGGACAATAATCGTCACCCAGGACAATAATCGTCACCCAGGACGAAAATCGTCATCCAGGACAATCGTCACCCAGGTCAATAATCGTCACCCAGGACAATAATAGTCACGCAGGACAATAATCGTCACCCAGGACAATCTTCACCCTGGACAATAATCGTAACCTAGGCCAATCGTCACCCAGGACAATAATCGTCACCCAGGTCAATAATCGTCACCCAGGATGAAAATCGACACCCAGGACAATCGTCACCCAGGTCAATAATCGTCACCCAGGACAATAATCGTCACCCAGGACAATAATCGTCACCCAGGGCAATAATTGTCATCCAGATCAATAATCGTCAACCAGGTCAATAATTTTCATCCAAGTCCTCTCTATATCGCTGTTAATGGTTAGTATATCATTCTTGTCTAACTGGGATATATTCCCGCTTGTTGTTTCAGTACAACACAACTATCATTGTTTTAAGTCTGGGATTACTGTTTGGTCACTGAGTGATGGGGAAGGGAGAGGCAGAGTGATGAAGAACATTAGAACATGAGAAAGAAGGAACACTGCAACAGGCCTACTGACCCATGCGGTGCAGGTTAATGTCACCCCCCCAGGATTAGCCCAATGACCCACCCAGTCAGGTCACCTCCACTCAAGGAAGGAGCACGGCACCAGACCTAGCAGCACAAGCTAGTCAGGTCCAACTCACACCCACCCACTCATGTATTTATCTAACCTATTTTTAAAACTACACAACGATTTAGCCTCAATAACTGTACTCGGGAGTTTGTTCCACTCATCCACAACTCTATTACCAAACCAGTGCTTTCCTATACCCTTCCTGAATCTGAATTTTTCCAACTTGAAACCATTGCTGCGAGTTCTGTCTTGGCTGGAAATTTTCAGCACGCTATTTACATCCCCTTTATTCCTGCTTTCCATTTCTACACCTCTATCATAACCCCTCTAATTCTACGCCTTTCGAGAGAGTGCAGATTCAGGGCCCTCAGTCTATCCTCATAGGGAAGATTTCTAATACATGGGATCATCTTTGTCATCCTCCTCTGTACGTTTTCCAGAGCATTTATATCCATTCTGTAATACGGTGACCAGAACTGAGCAGCATAGTCTAAATGAGGACTAACCAAGGATATATAGAGTTGAAGAACAACCTAAGGACTTCTATTATTTATACTTCTAGATATGAAGCCAAAAATTCTGTTAGCTTTATTGCGAACACTAATGCACTGTTGTCTTGGTTTTAGATTACTGCTTACCAGAACTCCTAAATCCTTTTCGCAATCAGTAGTATTAAGATCTACATTATTTAGTTTATATGTGGCATGGCTATATACCTGTCCAACATTTAGAACTTTGCATGTGTCAATATTAAACTGCATCTGCCACTTCTCCGACCATTGCATCAGTCTATTCAAATCATCCTGGAGTGCTCTAGTGTCCTCATTGGAATGAATTGGACGGCCTATTTTGGTGTCATCAGCAAATTTTCTTATGTCGCTATTTATTCCCTCATCTATGTCGTTTATGTAAATTGTGAACAACAACGGGCCCAACACTGACCCCTGAGGAACACGGCTTGTGACGTGTCCCCATTCTGATTTCTCCCCATTTATGCAAACTCTCTGCTGCCTATTTGTCAGCCATGCCTCTGTCCAGGAAAAAATTTCTCCTCCTATTCCGTGTGCCTTAAGTTTCCTCAATAGCCTCTGGTGTGGAACTCTATCGAAAGCCTTACTGAAGTCCATATACACAGTATCATATTCATTACCATGATCTACCTCCTCAAACACCTTAGTGAAAAAAGTTAGTAAATTCGTAAGACAGGAACGCCCCTTTGTAAAACCGTGTTGAGATTCATTAATCAATCTGTGCCTACCAAGATGGCTACAAATTGCATCGGCAATTATTGATTCCTTAAATTTTCCCACTATGGAGGTAAGGCTTGTTGGTCTATAGCTCGAAGCCAAGGACCTGTCACCTGCCTTGTAAATAGGTATTACATTTGCCATTTTCCACTTATCAGGCATTATGCCAGTTTGTAGTGATATGTTAAAAAGATTAGCCAAAGGTATGCTAAGTTCCTCTTTACATTCCTTTAACACCCTTACAAACAGCTCATCAGGACCTGGGGATTTGTTAGGCTTTAGTTTCACTATTTGTCTGAGGGCCATGTCACTAGTTACCGCAATTGTGCATTC
>NC_091317.1:3596375-3634790 GCF_038502225.1 Cherax quadricarinatus
AAATGTCACTATATCAAAAACAATATACTCAGATCACAACATAATCCAGGTTCAGACATGTATGCACGGAGCCCCAGACCGACAAAATGAGATTAGTCACGAGGGAGCATTCACCAAACTCAACTTCAATAACAAGAACATAAAGTGGGACCAAGTAAACCAAGTCCTAAACGATATAAGCTGGGAAGATAGACTAAGCAACACTGACCCCAACTTATGCCTAGAACAGATCAACTCTGTGGCACTCGATGTATGCTCAAGGCTTATTCCTTTAAGAAAAAGGAGGAGTAGATGTAAAATAAAAAGACAGGCGCTCCCTTTACAGGCGACGGAAAAGAATAACAGAGCGGCTAAAAGAGGCCAATATATCTGAAATGCGTAGGGAGACACTGGTCAGAGAAATAGCAAACATCGAACTAAAGCTAAAGGAATCTTATAGGAGTCAGGAATCGCGGGAAGAACTAAAAGCCATAAATGAAATCGAAAGAAACCCAAAGTATTTCTTTTCTTATGCCAAATCAAAGTCGAGAACAACATCCAGTATTGGGCCTCTACTTAAACAAGATGGGTCCTACACAGATGACAGCAAAGAAATGAGTGAGCTACTCAAGTCCCAATATGACTCAGTTTTTAGCAAGCCGCTAACCAGACTGAGAGTCGAAGATCTAAATTAATTTTTTATGAGAGAGCCACAGAATTTGGTTAACACAAGCCTATCTGATGTTATCCTGACGCCAAATGACTTCGAACAGGCGATAAATGACATGCCCATGCACTCTGCCCCAGGACCAGACTCATGGAACTCCGTGTTCATCAAGAACTGCAAAAAGCCCCTATCACGAGCTTTTACCATCCTATGGAGAGGGAGCATGGACACAGGCGTCGTCCCACAGTTGCTAAAAACAACAGACATAGCCCCACTCCACAAAGGGGGCAGTAAAGCAATAACAAAGAACTACAGACCGATAGCACTAACATCCCATATCATAAAAATCTTTGAAAGGGTCCTAAGAAGCAAGATCGCCACTCATCTAGATACCCATCAATTACACAACCCAGGGCAACATGGGTTTAGAGCAGGTCGCTCCTGTCTGTCCCAACTACTGGATCACTACGACAAGGTCCTAAATGCACTAGAAGACAAAAAGAATGCAGATGTAATATATACAGACTTTGCAAAAGCCCTCGACAAGTGTGACCATGGCGTAATAGCGCACAAAATGCGTGCTAAAGGAATAACAGGAAAAGTTGGTAGATGGATCTATAATTTCCTCACAAACAGAACACAAAGAGTAGTAGTCAACAGAGTAAAGTCTGAGGCGGCTACGGTGAAAAGCTCTGTTCCAAAAGGCACAGAGCTCTCATCTTGTTCCTCATCCTCATATCCGACATAGACAAGGATGTCAGCCACAGCACCGTGTCTTCCTTTGCAGATGACACCCGAATCTGCATGACAGTGTCTTCCATTGCAGACACTGCAAGGCTCCAGGCAGACATCAACCAAATCTTTCAATGGGCTGCAGAAAACAATATGAAGTTCAACGATGAGAAATTTCAATTACTCCGATATGGTAAACATGAGGAAATTAAAACTTCATCAGAGTACAAAACAAATTCCAGCCACAAAATAGAGCGAAAAACCAACGTCAAAAACCTGGGAGTGATCATGTCGGAGGATCTCACCTTCAAGGACCATAACATTGTATCAGTCGCATCTGCTAGAAATATGACAGGATCCATCCTTCAAAACTAGGGATGCCAAGCCCATGATGACACTCTTCAGGTCGCTTGTTCTATCTAGGCTGGAATATTGCTGCACACTAACAGCACCTTTCAAGGCAGATGAAATTGCTGACCTAGAAAATGTACAGAGAACCTTCACGGTGCGCATAACGGAGATAAAACACATCAGTTACTGGTAGCGCTTGAAGTTCCTGGACCTGTACTGGCTGGAACGCAGGCGGGAGAGATACATGATTATATACACCTGGAAAATCCTAGGGGGACTAGTACCGAACTTGCACACGAAAATCACTCACTACGAAAGCAAAAGACTCGGCAGACGATGCAACATCCCCCCAATGAAAAGCAGGGGTGTCACTAGCACGTTAAGAGACAACACAATAAGTGTCAGGGGCCCAAGATTGTTCAACTGCCTCCCAGCATACATAAGGGGGATTACCAATAGACCCCTGGCTGTCTTCAAGCAGGCACTGGACAAACAACTAAAGTCTGTACCTGACCAGCTGGGCTGTGGCTCGTACGTTGGATTGCGTGCAGCCAGCAGTAACAGCCTTGTTGATAACGCTCTGATCCACCATGAGGCCTGGTCACAGACCGGGCCGCGGGGGCGTTGACCCCCGGAACTCTCTCCAGGTAAACTCCATGTAGGGAGGGAGAAGGGGCGAGGATGAATGATGGAGAGGAGTATATATGTTACCCCCCACCCCAACCACCACAACCTCCCTCACACAGTGTGTGAGCCTGTGTCCTGGGTCCTATGTCCTGGGTCCTATGTCCTGTGCCCTTTGTCCTGGGTCCTGTGTCCTGGGTCCTGGGATGCTGCTGACCACACAGTACACACTGCTGACGATAAGCATCACAGCGCTGACCTCAATGTCAGTCTCTCTAACTTTGTAAGTAATGGATGCGGGGAGTTTCGTGTGCAGGGGGAGGTGGGGAAGCCCATCGGGAGGGGGAGGAGGAAGAGGGCTGGGGAACCACCACAGTAGACGAGTTGGTTGTTAGGATTAGGTAAGTAAGAGAGAGAGAGAGAGAGAGAGAGAGTTAAAAAAGAGGGTAAGTCCCTATACTCATATAATTCTGTGTGAATGTGTCGAGTCTTAGCTCCTGGCCTCTTGCAGGGGAACCGATCCTACCTATTTGTGAAACTGTGTATACAATTTCACCCCGTCATCCAGCTCCTGCTACCTACCTTCAACTGGTAAATTGTTTATTCACATCTCTCTGATTCAGCTTTATCTTCAGTGTCCTCTTGTCCTCATTCCTCTGTAATCTTCTTATTTGTCTCAGGGGCCTCTCAGAACCTTACCTGTCTCAGGGACCTCTCAGAATCTTACCTGTCTCAGGGACCTCTCAGAACCTTACCTGTCTCAGGGACCTCTCAGAACCTTACCTGTCTCAGGGACTTCTCAGAAATTTACCTCTCTGCTTGTTCCTGAGTTCGGGGACGTCTTTGGGCAGGTGGTCATGGCTGTCGGTGCTGCTATTCCTGGAGGACGAAGAGGAGCCGTTGGCGACAGCAGCGAAGCGGGGCACTGACGGTGTCTGCAGGAGATACCAGGAAAGTGTGTTTACGCAATTGAGGCAGGCGGCATAGATTCTGTGTGAGGAAGGTCAAGCAGTGCAGAGCCAGGGTCATTCGCGTCTCTCTCTCTCTCTCTCTCTCTCTCTCTCTCTATCTATCTATCTATCTATCTATCTATCTATCTATCTATCTATCTATTTATCTATCTATCTATCTATCTGCCTCTCTCTCTTTCTCTCGCCCCTCTTCCAGTGCATTTACGATTAAGATCAGAAGAGTATATTTACGAGTGTTCCTGTGTCTTCGAAGAGATAAGGCAGTAGGGATGCATATTAGAGACGGGAGATTTATCCCCTGGACTAATGGTTTCCTTTCCCCGCTGACAGATAAAAATTGTTTCGCTATACCTTCTTCCTTTACTATATTTCTTACATCTTCCACATAAATTCCCAACGCCACTTGTTTGCCACTGAAGCTGTTATACTTCACTTGTGTACGGCAGCTATGGCAACTCTGGACAAGTTCTAAACACGAATACTTTCGTTCGTAGCTTTACACTTGATCACACACAAACACACACAGTCATTAATCATACGTAAATTCGGCTTCATTAGAGGCAGCAGCCATATAGGCGGTCATAAGTCATAGAGATAACAAGGCAGGTTTTCCTATTTACTGCCCATGATGGCTGAGGCGCACACATAGAGGCCACGCACAGCTGCTTCCAACATATTTCTCAAAGTACAATTACTCATGTGTATGAAACTTACATCATTCTTAACTGACTGCAAACGGAGTTCGAACCCCTATCAATCTGTTCCTTTCATGCTACAAGTTACATTCCATCCGGCTCTGCTGTGGAAACTTCAATAAGAGGCTCTCACTCTCTTGTCACATGATAGGCTGGCACTGCCGAGAGCAACAACAGTAGCCCATGTGTATGCTTTCACAGAGCTGCTCCCGTCACCACAATATGAAGTTGGGTGCGTTCAACTTAAGGAAAGCTGTGATGTTACAATGTAGTTACAGATGAGTAGAACAAACTGCCACGTAGCGTCGTCAAGGCACATACTTCAGGTAGCTTTAGTGGATTAGACATGTATGAAGGGAGTAGAAGGTCACTGAAGCCTGGTCTGGAACTGAGAATGAATATAAAACTGGGATACGAGAGCCCGGAAGTAGGTGAGATAGAAAGCAATAATTAAGAGACTTTAATGCACTATTGAAAACTTTATGAATAAAAGTTGCTTGTTTTACTAGTGGTATTTTTCAAGTCAGAAGACAACGCCTGAGGTACAAAGTCTTGCATCAGACAAAAGTGCAAGAGAGTGAAGTACAGAGGATGAGGAAACACATGGAGGACTAGCAGACATACTAGGTTTTGAAGGATGAAGATAAAGTACTGAGAGAGGTGACATACGAAGTCTTGAAGGATGAAGAAGGTTCTGAGAGAGGTGACATACGAAGTCTTGAAGGATGAAGAAGGTTCTGAGAGAGGTGACATACGAAGTCTTGAAGGATGAAGAAGGTTCTGAGAGAGGTGACATACGAAGTCTTGAAGGATGAAGAAGGTTCTGAGAGAGGTGACATACGAAGTCTTGAAGGATGAAGAAGGTTCTGAGAGAGGTGACATACGAAGTATTGAGAAGGTACTGAGAGAAGTGAGGAGAGCAACAACTAAGGAACTGGTACAGGAAATATTCTACAAGATATAAGAAGGAAGGTAGCAGCAAGGAGACCTGGTTGACTGGTCCATCATGTCATGGCTCTGTTTTCACAATGTCTGCTCAGAACATGTGTTACAGGTTTTATTGTTGGAAAACTGCCTTGATTTTGAAAAAAAAATGGTGTTATAAATGCTACTTAGAGCAAATTCTATGAACAAATAAAGAAGAAATTGTATAGAATCCACTCTGAAACAGATTTTGCGCCTCACAGTAATAATAATAATAATGACCTTTGACCTCTGGCTGTCACATGCAGTGCCACCAAGAGTGCCAGGAAAAAGCAAAATACTGAATGTAAAACATTTACAAAAGAGTGTAAATTAGTACCAGCTCTGGGATTTACATTTTATTTCACCTTCTAATTACGTGTACAGGTTCCACTACACTCGTTCATTTTAAATCTCACATATTTACTATTTACATATACGTTTACATATATATAAGAATTAACTGTCATTGTGAAAATAGATGAATTGACAACTAATCCACGTATTGGAATGGAAAAACCTGACGACGTACCGGTCCGTCCTGGGTAATGAACCAGGTCGGTCCGTCCTGGGTAATGGACCAGGTCGGTCCGTCCTGGGTAATGGACCAGGTCTGTCCGTCCTGGGTAATGGACCAGGTCGGTCCGTCCTGGGTAATGGACCAGGTCGGTCCGTCCTGGGTAATGGACCAGGTCGGTCCGTCCTGGGTAATGGACCAGGTCGGTCCGTCCTGGGTAATGGACCAGGTCGGTCCGTCCTGGGTAATGAACCAGGTCGGTCCGTCCTGGGTAATGAACCAGGTCGGTCCGTCCTGGACTTTCAAGACTTAATGAAGCGCTTTATATGACGATGCTGAAAAGATACTTAAATTCTACTATAAAACGTGTGCGCGTGTGTGTGTGTGTGTGTGTGTGTGTGTGTGTGTGTGTGTGTGTGTGTGTGTGTGTGTGTGTGTGTGTGTGTGTACTCACCTATTTGTACTCACCTATTTGTGGTTGCAGGGGTCGAGTCCTAGCTCCTGGCCCCGCCTCTTCACCGGTTGCTACTAGGCCCTCTCTCTCCCCGCTCCATGAGCTTTATCAAACCTCGTCTTAAAACTGTGTATGGTTCCTGCCTCCACTACGTCATTTTCTAGGTTATTCCACTGCCTTACAACTCTATGACTGAAGAAATACTTCCTACTATCTCTCTGACTCATTTGTGTCTTCAACTTCCAATTGTGGCCTCTTGTTTCTGTGTCCCCTCCCTGGAACATCCTGTCTTTGTCCACCTTGTCTATTCCACGCAGTATTTTATATGTCGTTATCATGTCTCCCCTGACCCTCCTGTCCTCCAGTGTCGTCAGGCCGATTTCCCTTAATCTTTCTTCATAGGACATTCCCTATGTGTGTGTGTGTGTGTGTGTGTGTGTGTGTGTGTGTGTGTGTGTTACAGAAAATTAGACATAAAATAACTAACGTGCTTGTTTCACTAACGATAGCATCTGAATAAAACCTCACAGTATTGTGGTTGAAACATTGCACCAACAACTCACACCAGAACAGTAACCCCGTGACAACGTTTCGGACCCTCCTGGCCCATTCTATACATTTTTTACGAACATTTGAGTCATTCAATAGCCATGGAGAGGCTGAGGTGGTGTGGTCATGTGAAAAGAATGATGCAAAACAGGACTGATTAGGCAGGTGAATATGAATCTGAGCTAGATGAAAGAGGATGTAGGAGACATTTGAGGAAGGCTGGGTGTAGGGTGCGTACCAGGTTTTGAGCATGGAAATAGAAGCATGTGTTTGCAGACAGAGAAACATACTCACGGGTAAGTCACCGTAGCTGGAGTGATCACAGGAACAACGACACTGGAACTGCTGCTGCTGCTGCTGCTGCTGCTGCTGCTGCTGCTGCTGCTGCTGCTGCTGCTGCTGCTGCTGCTGCTGTAGTTCTTGAGGTAGATTCTCTGCACTCCTGCTCCATCGGTGGGGGCCCTTACCACTCTCCTTCATAATCTCTATTTGCTGCTGCTGTTGGTGGTGTTGGTGGCTCTTCTGGTGGTTGTAGAGAGTGTGCTGGTTGCTTCCTGGGTTGTCGTGGTTACAAGGACTGTTGACGAGGCTGCTCTTAACGTAGGAGTGCACCTGAGCTCTGCTCTGACCTCGCTCCTGGCCGAGGTAGGTGCGAGCCTCAAAGGAAGGGGACAGGAACTTTGCTGTGTTATTGTGGGCGTAGGAATCATCAGGGGCATGTGTGTGGGCGTGGGAGTCAAGAGGGTGGCCCAGAACATTGGTCAAACACTCCTCCACACTCCGGAGTTGGGGCAGCTGGAGAAGAAAGACGTATAAATTGCATTTAATGTGAGAATAAGAGGGAAAATCTAGACAAGTTCCACATTAAAGCAATAGAAATGAAGATTTCAAATGGCAGAATATTTTCAGTTCTCTTAACAAAATATATCGCAAAGATTTACAGCAATTTTTGTAGATATAATAATAAGGATAATAGTAATATTGGTATAAATATAAATCTAGAGAGAGAGAGAGAGAGAGAGAGAGAGAGAGAGAGAGAGAGAGAGAGAGAGAGGTGTATAACTGTAAGTGTAGTCCATATACCATGAGAGAGTTTACTTTAATCCATATTTTATAAATTAAAATATTCGTAACTGCTTTTGATCTCATTATATGAAGGCTTAATAATTTCTTCGTATTGTCGATAGGCTGTAAACCTAAAAAAAATTAATAATAATAATGTCATGTTAGCGAGTTAAATAAGAGTGAATGAGCTCAAATGGCTTATGGGATTTGAAGTGTTGTTGGAGTGTGAGCATGGACAGGGAAATTACAATAATGGGTACGAATTCTGAACGGAGGATTGAACCTCCTCCCACTTCTTGCACTCGATGATTCACGCAGGTTTAGCGCTTCGTGAAACAGTGTAATACAATACATTGTTCGATTTCTGGGCAGGATGAGAGAACTAGGTAAGTCTTCTCACGCCTGTTGAGTCTGTTTACATAGCTATAAGTAGGTACCTAGTAAATAGGTACGTTGCAGAGTAATTTATAAGCCAGTCTTTTATAAACCAGTATTTTATAAAGGAGTAAAACCGTATGAGTTGTTAAGACCGAGGTCTGGTGCAGGCTCTATCCTCCGTCTGCTAGTTGTGTCCCCACTGAATGATGTTTCAGGAAATTTGTTGAGAAAGTTGCCTCATTACCACTAACAGCTCTCACTGAGACATACTTAAGAGTTACCCTGTGAGAGTTCCTCATAAAGTTATCCTGTGAGAGTTCCTCTCAAAGTTATCCTGTGAGAGTTCCTCTCAGTTACCCTGTGAGAGTTCCTCTCGGTTACCCTGTGAGAGTTCCTCACAAAGTTACCCTGTGAGAGTTCCTCACAAAGTTACCCTGTGAGAGTTCCTCACAGTTACCCTGTGAGAGTTCCTCACAAAGTTACCCTGTGAGAGTTCCTCACAAAGTTACCCTGTGAGAGTTCCTCACAGTTACCCTGTGAGAGTTCCTCACAAAATTACCCTGTGAGAGTTCCTCGTAAACTTATCCTCAGAGAGTCTTCTGTTAAAAATTCCCGAGAGAACTGCTCTGAGAGTTCCCTGAGGTCGTTGTTTCTGAGTATTTCCATTAACCCGCACGAGAGGTGGTTAATAAGTTTCTGGACGTGTGTGTGTGTGTGTGTGTGTGTGTGTGTGTGTGTGTGTGTGTGTGTGTGTGTGTGTGTGTGTGTGTGTGTGTGTGTGTGTGTGTGTGTGTACTTACCTATTTGTTGTTCTAGGGGACGAGTCACAGCTCCTAGCCCCGCCTCTTCGCTGGTCGCTACTAGGTCCACTCTCTCGTTGCTCTATGAGCTATATCGTATCTCTTCTTAAAGCTGGGCAGGGATCCTGCCTCCACTACATCACTCTCCAAAGTGTTCCACTTTCTGGCAACCCTATGGCTGAAGAAATACTTCTTAACATCCCTGTGACTCGTCTGAGTCTTCAACTTCCAATTGTGATCCCTTGTTGCTGTGTCCCATCTCTGAAACTTCCTGTCCCTATCCATCTTGTCAATTCCTCTCAGTATTTTATATGTCGTTATTATGTCCCCCCTCTCTCTCCTGTCCTCCAGCGTCGCCAGGTCGATTTCCCTTAACCTCTCCTCGTAGGACATACCCCTTAGCTCTGGGACTAGTCTTGTTGCAAACCTTTGCATTTTCTCTAATTTCTTGATGTACTTGACCAGGTGGGTTCCATACTGGTGCTGCATATACCAATACTGTCCTGACATACACAGTGTAGACTTGTGAATGATTCCTTACTAAGGTTTCGAAATGCTATTCTTAGGTTTGCTAGGAGCCCATATGCTGCAGCAGTTATTTGGTTGATGTGCGCCTCAGATGTAATTGGTATTATCCTCACCCCAAGGTCCTTTTCCTTGAGTGAGGTTTTCAGTCTCTGGCCCCCTAACCTGTACACTGTCTGCGGTTTTCTTTGACCCTACCCAATCTTCATGACTTTACACTTGGTGGGGTTAAACTCCAGGAGCCAGTTTTTGGACCAGGTTTGCAGCCTGTCTAGATTCTTTTGTAGTTCTACCTGATCCTCATCCACTTGAATTCTCCGCATTAGCTTCACGTCGTCTGCTAACAGGAACACTTCTGAATCTATCTCTTCTGTCAAGTGATTCACATTTAGCAGACACAGCACAGGCCCTAGGACCGACCCTTGTGGAACTCCTCTCGTCACAGGCGCCCACTCTGACACCTCGTCCAGTACCATAACTCATTGTTTCATTCCTGTCAGGTATTCTCTGATCCATTGCAGTCCCTTTCCTGTTATTCCTGCCTGCTCTTCTAGCTTTTGCACTAATTTCTTGTCCGGAACTGTGTCGACAGCCTTCTTACAGTTCTAGAAAATGTAATCTTCCCACCCCTCTCTTTCTCCTGCCTTACTCCTGTCAACTTGTCATAAAACTCCAGTAGATTTGTGACACAGGATTTCCCCTCCCTGAAACCGTGCTGGTTATCGTGTATTAGCTCATTCTTGTCTAGAAACTCCACCAGTCTATTCCAGATAAGCTTCTCCATGTAGACTGCCTGTACTGTCTGCACAGACAGCCCATGCTGTCTGCCAGCTTAGTTCATATTTTGCGCCATGCTGGTGCTGCCACCTATAGGCCTTGCTACTTCAGTATGCCCAGACTTGCCTCTCTCTCACTCACACAGCAACCTAGCAGGAAGACACAAGTACTCCCAGCTCTCTCTCGTGGGATGGCCCTGCCTGGGCCATGGGCACAAACACACAAGCCTGTGTACCCACCATGACAATTTAAATAAAGTAAGAAGCCTCCGAAGAAGTGTATCATTAACCACCCGCTACCATACTACCAAATAATCCCTTTTATAAATGGTAGCAGCGGTGGTCGCAGCAGTTGTTTGCCCGGAGAGAGGAAGGAGAGGTATGAAGTCATCTTCACTTCATCACCCTACACAAGAAGCATCCGTCTCTCAACGAGTTATCCTGATGTCGTGTCTGCACGTTTGAGCATCCAGACACAGGTACAAGCAGGATCCAGCCGAAATTTACCGAATTTCTTCGAGAATTGTAAGTGACCCCACGCTACAGCGTCCCACGCTGTTTCTCAAGTCACGTGTTCAGCGTCACTTGTATGTTGCTGCTGTTGTTGTTCAGCTCAGCACAGCTGTTTCAGCAAGCCAGAGGTGAGCTTTGTGGTGATTTCTGCGTCCAGTGTGAGCTTCTCCACGTGTTTGTGGGTGGGGGAGGAGAGGAAGTGGCTGTTCCTCACCTTGCCCATGCTCGCCCTACTCACGCTCACCCGTCTACCATACACTCACCACTGCTCACTCCCTCTGCTGTGTTTTCTGCTATTTTTCGTGTGAATTCGTCGCCAGTGCTGTGTATCCGAGGGCCCGAGGCCACTCGAAGCTACATGGATCAGCATGCCACGTAGATCACGACGCCACATGGGTGTGGGCGATGTCACGTGTATCTACAAGTCACGTGAGTTACCAGATGTCCCAGACCTCATGCTGTGGTCTGCTGCCCGCATCACATCGACGTCACCCACGATGCTGGCCGACTTCATGACGTCACGATGTCTGCTGACGTCACCTCACGATGTCTGCCTGACGTCACCTCGAGATGTCTGCTGACGTCACAGTGCTGCTGACATCACGCCTGACATCACATGATGTCACCATCGAGTGTTCAGTAATTATTAAAATATTGTCGAGAAGACTAAGAGAAGATATATGTCGTGTGTTAATTCCTCTCAGTCAGTGTTCTCACTTTTTAGTATATGTCTTAGTGTCAGCTTTGTGCACAGAAAAGTATCATTTGCTAGTTAAAGTTTCCGTGTGTCCAGTGAGGTCTGAGTCAGACCTGAGTAGCACCACTGCGTTAAGTCACCCGTGTGACCAGTGTGTTTGACAGCTATCAGACAGCCCCGAGTGACCGAGCCCTCTTGTACAGAAAGCTTTTATGCTCGTCGTTCGTGATGTTCTGCAGAATCGTACCTGCTACGATTCCCATCGAGATTTGTTTCACTTCACCTCCAGACCGTCAGAGTGCAGTTATATGTAGAGAAACAAGTCTGGGGACGCTTAGACTAACCTCTGCTATAACTCCAACTGCCGAGAGAATGATACTCGCCAAGCCGCAGTTAGCCCTGTCGGCAAGCACTTTGTCAGCCTCGTGTCACAAGCTTCAGTGAGCAGCCTGCACAAAGATGATGTCACTTTGACTGCTAGCTCTCTCACTGCAGTCTGGTGTATGATGTTACGACTCCCAGATGCTTCGCCCAGTCGTCTCTGCCATGACTCGCTCCACAACTCGCTCCACGCTCGCCGGCAGTGACAGCCCAGCGACAGTACCAGTCGAGAAGTGTCCTCCTGAGTCGCTTGCCAGAAGTCCTGCCCAGTTGCCGAGTTTTGTCGACGCCTCACTCGAGGGCACCAGCATGTGCCCCAGGTTGAGTGAAAACCTGCAGCGACTCCTACGATGACTGCTTCACCGTTCCAGAGGAGACTGTAACCTGTTACGTCACAGCTCAGCCGCAGTGATGTCTCCTGTGTTGCAGTATCTGTCCAGACGCAGGAAGGCATGCAGTGATGCCCTTCGACGCTCACTGCCTTTGACCACGATGTTTAGCACACCCCACATGTTTTTTTCTTCCCTCCCTGTAGGAAGTTTTTTTTTCCATGTCCATATGTATATATATGTTTTTATTTTGTGTTCTGTGCCCTGTTCCTATGAGAGAGAGACCGTGTTCCTTTTACCACCAGTATTGTCGCGTCGGGACGACGCGCGGTAGGTGGCCGAGCGTATGTAGACTGCCTGTACTGTCTGCACAGACAGCCCATGCTGTCTGCCAGCTTAGTTCATATTTTGCGCCATGCTGGTGCTGCCACCTATAGGCCTTGCCACTTCAGTATGCCCAGACTTGCCTCTCTCTCACTCACACAGCGGCCTAGCAGGAAGACACAAGTACTCCCAGCTCTCTCTCGTGGGATGGCCCTGCCCGGGCCATGGGCACAAACACACAAGCCTGTGTACCCACCATGACTTAATAAAGTAAGAAGCCTCTGAAAACGTATCATTTACTCCCCGCTACCAGAACGCCAAATAATCCCGTTATACTCCATGACTTTGCATACTATACATGTCAGTGACACTGTCTGTAGTTTAATGTTACGTGCCTGTCTTCTACATCTAAGGCAGTTGCCCTGTTTCGATATGTGTGTTGAAGACTATCGTTAGTGACACACAGCGCTTCTGCTTCCTCACTCAGAATCCACGGAGAGATATTGTCCGGTTCCACTACTTATGAGGTTTCTAGTTCACTCAACAGCCTCTTTACTTCCTCCTCGGTTGTGTGTATTATGTCCAGCATCTGTTGGTGTACCCTTTCATTCTAGTTTACTGAAGTTCAATCTGTCTCCACTGTAAATATTTCCTGTTTAGCTCTTCACACACTTTGACGTTTCTTGTAATCTCCTCTCCTTCCTTCCTCAGCCAGATTACCTGGTCATTGACTGTTGTTTTCCTCCTGATGTGGCTGTACAACAGCTTTGGATTGGATTTGGCTTTCGATGCTATGTTATTCCGGTATTATCCATGCATATTCGTTTCTGGTTCTTCGGCTAATCTCCTTCTATACTTTTTCCATTCTCTAGTGTACTTAGTTTTGGCCTCTCTACACCTTTGGGTGAACCAAGGGGTTGTTCGGGTCTTCTCATTCATTCTGTTGTCCTTAGGTACGAGCCTCTCCTCCTCCTCTTTGCATTTTGTGGTCATGTATTCCATCATTTCATTCACTCTTTTTCCCACCAGTTCTCTTTCCCACTGTATCTCATGTAGGAAATTTCTCAAACTTGTGTAGCCCTCTCTTCTGTAGTTTTGCTTCTACCGTCCTACTCATGCTGCTTCTCTCTACACGTTTAGCTCTACAATATATTCTAAGCTCAGGACCACGTGATCACTAGCTCCGAGGTGAATATGAAGTCCAGCCTTGATGGTTCATTCCCCTCTCTCTCTCTCTCTCTCTCTCTCTCTCTCTCTCTCTCTCTCTCTCTCTCTCTCTCTCTCTCTCTCTCTCTCTCTCTATCTCTCTCTGATAGTGTCCCTAACGTGTTGATGCATGAGGTCTTCCATTAACACCGCCATCATCTTCGTTCTCCACGTTTCTGATCCCCCGTGTGGCTCCAGGTTTTCCCAGTCAATGTCCTTGTGATTGTAATCACCTACAACTAGTAAATTTGCCCTGCCCATGTGGGCCCTTCTGGCAACCTCAGCTAGTGTATCAACCATTGCTCTAGTATTCTTGTCTTGGTCTCCTGCTCTTCAGTGGACTCTCAGTCTGCAGCGTTCCTACAATATAGTCCCATGCTTCCCTTCCGTCCACTCCTTCCAACTGCTCAAAACTCCATTAGTTTTTCAGGAGCAGTGCAACTCCTCCTCCCCCTCTGTTCCCTCTGTGTGCGCACGTGTGCTTTTATCATTTTAAACATACACCCAGTGGCCACTTTATTACATACACCTGTATCCTTCGTCGTTATTGCAAATTTATAATCTTCTAATCAAGTGGCAACACCCCAATGCCTAAAAACGTGAACACATGGTCAAAAGGCTCAGTTGTTCTGACCAAACATCAGAATGGGGAAGAAATGTAATGTAAGTGACTTTGATCGTGGAATGATTGTTGGTGCCAGATGGGGTGGTTTGAGAATCTCAAACTGTTTATCTGAAATTTTCACACACACAAGTCTCTAGAGTTTACAGGTAATGGAGTGATAAATATAAAACATCCAGTTAGTTGCAGTTCTGTGAGTGGAAACACCTTGTTAATGAGAGAGGTCAGAGGAAAACGAGCAGACTAGTTCAAGCTGACAGGTGACAGTAATTCAAAAAACCACGAGTTACAATAGTGGTACGCAGAAGAGAATATCTGAGCGCACAATACGTCGAACCTTGAAGTAGATTGTCAACAGCAGCAGAAGGCCACACCAGGTTGTACTTCTGTCGGCTAAGAACAGGCAACTGAGGCTAAAGTGGGTACAGGCTCACCCAAACTGGACAGTTCAAAACTGGAAAAACTTCGCCTGACCTGTTGACGAATCGCTATTTCTGCTGCGACATGCAGCTGGGAGGGTCAGAATTTGGTGTAAACTTCTGGGATGTGATGGAAGGGGAGACTCTCAGTATGAATATGCAGCCGACAAATCTGCAGGAATTGCGTGATGCTATGTTATCAACATGAACCAGGATCTCTGAGGAAAGTCTCCTCCATCTTGTTGAATGAATGCCACGAAGAATTCAAACTGTTCTGGGGGTAAAGGAGTGGCCCAACCCGGTACTAGAAGGGTGTACCTAATAAAGTGGCCTGTGTGCGTGCGTGTGTACTCACCTATTTGTGGTTGCAGGGGTCGAGTCCTAGCTCCTGGCCCCACCGGTTGCTACTAGGCCCTCTCTCTCCCCGCTCCATGAGCTTTATCAAACCTCGTCTTAAAACTGTGTATGGTTCCTGCCTCCACTACGTCATTTTCTAGGCTATTCCACTGCCTTACAACTCTATGACTGAAGAAATACTTCCTACTATCTCTCTGACTCATTTGTGTCTTCAACTTCCAATTGTGGCCTCTTGTTTATGTGTCCCCTCCCTGGAACATCATGTCTTTGTCCACCTTGTGTGTGTGTGTGTGTGTGTGTGTGTGTGTGTGTGTGTTTGTGTGTGTGTTTGTGTGTGTTTGTGTGTGTGTTTGTGTGTGTGTTTGTGTGTGTGTGTGTGTGTGTACTCACCTAGTTGTACTCACCTAGTTGAGGTTGCAGGGGTCGAGTCCGAGCTCCTGGCCCCGCCTCTTCACTGATCGCTACTAGGTCACTCTCCCCGAGCCGTGAGCTTTATCATACCTCTGCTTAAAGCTATGTATGGATCCTGCCTCCACTACATCGCTTCCCAAACTATTCCACTTACTGACTACTCTGTGGCTGAAGAAATACTTCCTAACATCCCTGTGATTCATCTGTGTCTTTAGCTTCCAACTGTGTCCCCTTGTTACTGTGTCCAATCTCTGGAACATCCTGTCTTTGTCCACCTTGTCAATTCCCCTCAGTATTTTGTATGTCGTTATCATGTCGTCCCCTATCTCTCCTGTCCTCCAGTGTCGTCAGGTTGATTTCCCTTAACCTCTCCTCGTAGGACATACCTCTTAGCTCTGGGACTAGTCTTGTTGCAAACCTTTGCACTTTCTCTAGTTTCTTTACGTGCTTGGCTAGGTGTGGGTTCCAAACTGGTGCCGCATACTCCAATATGGGCCTAACGTATACGGTGTACAGGGTCCTGAACGATTCCTTATTAAGATGTCGGAATGCTGTTCTGAGGTTTGCTAGGCGCCCATATGCTGCAGCAGTTATTTGGTTGATGTGCGCTTCAGGAGATGTGCCTGGTGTTATACTCACCCCAAGATCTTTTTCCTTGAGTGAGGTTTGTAGTCTCTGACCCCCTAGACTGTACTCCGTCTGCGGCCTTCTTTGCCCTTCCCCAATCTTCATGACTTTGCACTTGGTGGGATTGAACTCCAGGAGCCAATTGCTGGACCAGGTCTGCAGCCTGTCCAGATCCCTTTGTAGTTCTGCCTGGTCTTCGATCGAATGAACTCTTCTCATCAACTTCACGTCATCTGCAAACAGGGACACCTCGGAGTTTATTCCTTCCGTCATGTCGTTCACAAATACCAGAAACAGCACTGGTCCTAGGACTGACCCCTGTGGGACCCCGCTGGTCACAGGTGCCCACTCTGACACCTCGCCACGTACCATTACTCGCTGCTGTCTTCCTGACAAGTATTCCCTGATCCATTGCAGTACCTTCCCTGTTATCCCTGCTTGGTCCTCCAATTTTTGCACTAATCTCTTGTGTGGTACTGTGTCAAAAGCCTTCTTGCAGTCCAAATGCAATCCACTCACCCCTCTCTCTCTTGTCTTACTGCTGTCACCATGTCATAGAACTCCAGTAGGTTTGTGACACAGGATTTCCCATCTCTGAAACCATGTTGGCTGTTGGTGATGAGATCATTCCTTTCTAGATGTTCCACCATTCTTCTCCTGACAACCTTTTCCATGATTTTGCATGCTATACATGTCAGTGACACTGGTCTGTAGTTTAGTGTCTCATGTCTGTCTCCTTTTTTAAAGATTGGGACCACATTTGCTGTCTTCCATGCCTCAGGCAATCTCCCTGTTTCGATAGATGTATTGAATATTGTTGTTAGGGGTACACATAGCGCCTCTGCTCCCTCTCTCAGGACCCATGGAGAGATGTTATTTGGCCCCATTGCCTTTGAGGTATCTAGCTCACTCAGAAGCCTCTTCACTTCTTCCTCGGTTGTGTGTACTGTGTCCAGCACATGGTGGTGTACCCCACCTCTCCGTCTTTCTGGAGCCCCTTCTGTCTCCTCTGTGAACACTTCTTTGAATCTCTTGTTGAGTTCCTCACATACTTCACGGTCATTTCTTGTTGTCTCTCCTCCTTCCTTCCTTAGCCTGATTACCTGGTCCTTAACGGTTGTTTTCTTCCTGATGTGGCTGTATAACAGCTTCGGGTCAGATTTGGCTTTTGCTGCTATGTCGTTTTCATATTTACGTTGGGCCTCCCTTCTTATCTGTGCATATTCGTTTCTGGCTCTACAACTGCTCTCCTTATTCTCCTGGGTCCTTTGCCTTCTATATTTCTTCCATTCCCTCGCACACTTGGTTTTTGCCTCCTTGCATCTTCGGGTGAACCATGAGCTCATCCTGGCTTTTTCATTATTCCTGTTACCCTTGGGTACAAACCTCTCCTCAGCCTCCTTGCACATTGTTGCTATATATTCCATCATCTCATTAACTGGCTTCCCTGCCAGTTCTCTGTCCCACTGAACCTCATTCAGGAAGTTCCTCATTCCTGTGTAGTCCCCTTTCCTGTAGTTTGGTTTCATTTGTCCTGGCCTTCCTGCTTCCCCCTCCACTTGTAGCTCTACTGTGTATTCGAAGCTCAAAACCACATGATCGCTGGCCCCAAGGGGTCTTTCATATGTGATGTCCTCAATATCTGCACTACTCAAGGTGAATACTAAGTCCAGTCTTGCTGGTTCATCCTCTCCTCTCCTCTCTTGTAGTGTCCCTTACGTGTTGGTACATGAAGTTTTCCAGTACCACCTCCATCATCTTAGCCCTCCATGTATCTTGGCCCCTATGTGGCTCCAAGTTCTCCCATTCGATCTCCTTGTGGTTAAAGTCGCCCATGATCAGGAGCTTTGCCCTGCATGCATGAGCTCTTCTGGCCATTGCATCCAGTGTGTCAACCATCGCTCTATTGCTCTCGTCATACTCTTGCCTTGGCCTCCTGCTGTTCTGTGGTGGGTTATACATCACTGCAATTATCACCTTGGGACCACCAGAGTGAAGCGTTCCCGCTATGTAATCACTTTCTTCTCCGCTGTCTCCTCTCTCCAGCTCATCAAAATTCCATCGGTGTTTGATCAGCAATGCCACTCCTCCACCCCCCCCCCCCTGTTCCTTCTGTCTTTTCTCAGGATCTGGTATCCCGTTGGAAAGATGGCATCTGTTATCATACCTGTAAGCTTGGTTTCTGTGATCGCTATGATGTCTGGTGATGCCTCTTTGACTCTTTCGTGCCACTCCTCCCACTTGTTTGTTATTCCATCAGCGTTTGTGTACCATACCTTCAGTTTCCTTTCCAACACTGTGGTTTTGGGGGCCTGTGGGGGTGGGAGACCTGGTAGCATACTGTGGGATTCTATGATGGGGGGTTGGGTGGAAGCTGTGGGTATGGATTGTATTGTGTGTTGGGATGGTGTGATAGGTTGTGGGGTTCTGAGGATAGTTGTGTGTGTGCTTGCCCTTGCTGCTCTGTTCTGCTCTGACTGACCTCTGCTGGTTCCATCCTTGTCTCCTTTCCTAGCTCCTTTCGCTTTTTTGTCCTCTCCCTCAGCTGCTTTCTCTCTGTGTTCTGTCTCTGTCTAGGAACACCTTCTTGTACTCTTCCGAATTTTTCAACCGTGGTTTCTCTTGGAGGATCCTGTTCCGCACTGTTTCTGTCCTGAGAATCAGCTTGATCGGTCGGTTTCTCCCCTTCAAGTACCCCCCTATTCTCTGAAAATTTACAATCTCATCCATGTCTTCTCCCCCTATTTCTGTGATGATTTTCTCAATCTCCTTTCTTTCTTCCTGCCGTCTTTCAGTGTGTGTCCTTTCCTCTCTCTCCTGAAGCCCATGGATAATCACTGATTTTGCCCTTTCCTCCTCCCATTGCCTCTTCCTCTGTGACTCTGGTTCCTGTCTGTATGTGGTCATTTTCTCCCTTGATTTTTCCAGTGGCTCTTGGTAGCATGGTTGTGCCTCAGCATTCGACCTATCTCCCTCTCCATCTGCATCCATCTGCTCTTCCCTTCCACTCCCTGGCCCTACTTTGCAGGCTGATATGACCTTAGCATAATTCATATCTCCTTCCTTCCTGTTCAGCCTCTCATCATCGTATGGTGTGTCTTCTCTGGTCACTACCCCTGAGACTTGCTTCAGCCTGTTTACCTCAAATTCTAGGACCTTTACCCTGGCTACTGCAGTTTCGACTTGTGCCTCCCAATACTTCGTCTCCTTCTCCAACCTCTTTTCCCATTTCACAGAGAGCTCTTTCTCCATTTTTTCAGAAAGCTCTCCTAATTTTTCTCTCCCATTCTTGCTCTATCCTTTTCCACTGTTCCTCCATCCATTCCTCCCTACCAGTACCATTGTCATCGGATCCCTGATTCCTGCGAGTCCCAACCATTTTTTTTAATGAATGAGAGAGAGAAAGAGAAAAAGAAAAAGGGGGAGAGAGTGAGAGATAGGGAGAGAGAGAAGGGGAGCCTAGAAGGAGGGGAAAAGAAGGGAAAAAGGGGGAAAAAGTGAGAGAGGGAAAAGGTAAGAGAGAGGGGGGAGTGACAAGGGAAGAGAGAGAGAAAAGAAGAGGAAGAGAGAGAGTAAGAGAGGAAGAGGGAGAGAGAGAGGAGGAGAGAGAGAGGAAGAGAGAGAGAAAGAGTGAAAGGAACAGAGAGAGGAAGAGAGAGAGGATGAGAGAGAGGATGAGAGAAAGGGAGAGAGAGAGAGAGAGAGAGAGAGAGAGAGAGAGAGAGAGAGAGAGAGAGAGAGAGAGAGAGAGGAAGAGAGAGGAGAGGGAGAGAGATGGGGGGGGAAAGGAAGGGTTATAGGGTCACTTCACAGGAAGGTGTAAAATCCTGTATGTGTGTGTGTGTCTATATATGTGTGTGTGTGTGTTTGTGTGTTTGTGTGTGTGTGTCTGTATGTGTGTGTGTGTGTGTGTTTGTGTGTGTGTGTGTGTGTGTGTGTGCATGTGTGTGTGTGTTTGTGTGTGTGTGTGTGTGTGTGCATATGTGTGTGTGTGTGTGTGCATATGTGTGTGTGTGTGTGTGTGTGTGTGTGTGTGCATGTGTGTGTGTGTGTGTGTGCATATGTGTGTGTGTGTGTGTGTGTGTGTGTGTGTGTGTGTGTGTGTGTATGTGTGTGTGTGTGTGTGTGCATATGTGTGTGTGTGTGTGTGTGTGTTCGTGTGTGTGTGTGTGTATGTGTGTACTCACCTATTTGTACTCACCTATTTGTGGTTGCAGGGGTCGAGTCCTAGCTCCTGGCCCCGCCTCTTCACCGGTTGCTACTAGGCCCTCTCTCTCCCCGCTCCATGAGCTTTATCAAACCTCGTCTTAAAACTGTGTATGGTTCCTGCCTCCACTACGTCATTTTCTAGGCTATTCCACTGCCTTACAACTCTATGACTGAAGAAATACTTCCTACTATCTCTCTGACTCATTTGTGTCTTCAACTTCCAATTGTGGCCTCTTGTTTCTGTGTCCCCTCCCTGGAACATCCTGTTCTTGTCCACCTTGTCTATTCCACGCAGTATTTTATATGTCGTTATCATGTCTCCCCTGACCCTCCTGTCCTCCAGTGTCGTCAGGCCGATTTCCCTTAATCTTTCTTCATAGGACATTCCCCTTAGCTCTGGAACTAACCTTGTTGCAAACCTTTGTACTTTCTCTAGTTTCTTGACGTGCTTTATCAAGTGCGGGTTCCAAACAGGTGCTGCATACTCCAGTATGGGCCTGACATACACGGTGTACAGTGTCTTGAATGATTCCTTACTAAGGTATCGGAATGCTGTTCTCAAGTTTGCCAGGCGCCCATATGCTGCAGCAGTTATCTGATTGATGTGTGCTTCCGGAGACATGCTCGGTGTTATACTCACCCCAAGATCTTTCTCCTTGAGTGAGGTTTGCAGTCTTTGGCCACCTAGCCTATACTCTGTCTGTGGTCTTCTGTGCCCTTCCCCTATCTTCATGACTTTGCATTTGGCAGGATTAAATTCGAGAAGCCATTTGCTGGACCAGGTGTCCAGTCTGTCCAGGTCTCTTTGAAGTCCTGCCTGGTCCTCATCAGATTTAATTCTCCTCATTAACTTCACATCATCTGAAAACAGGGACACTTCTGAGTCTAACCCTTCCGTCATGTCGTTCACATATACCAAAAATAGCACTGGTCCTAGGACCGACCCCTGTGGGACCCCGCTCGTCACAGGTGCCCACTGTGATACATCATTACGTACCATGACTCGTTGTTGCCTCCCTGTCAGGTATTCTCTGATCCATTGCAGTGCCCTTCCTGTTATATGCGCCTGATGCTCTAGCTTCTGCACTAATCTCTTGTGAGGAACTGTGTCAAAGGCCTTCTTGCAGTCCAAGAAGATGCAATCAACCCACCCCTCTCTCTCTTGTCTTACTTCTGTTATTTTATCATAAAACTCCAGAAGGTTTGTGACACAGGATTTGCCTTCCGTGAATCCGTGCTGGTTGGCATTTATACTCCTGTTCCGTTCCAGGTGCTCCACCACTCTCCTCCTGATAATCTTCTCCATAATTTTGCATACTATACACGTCAATGACACAGGTCTATAGTTTAGTGCCTCTTTTCTGTCTCCTTTTTTGAAAATGGGAACTACATTTGCCGTCTTCCATACCTCGGGTAGTTGCCCAGTTTCCAGGGATGTGTTGAAGATTGTGGTAAGTGGTACGCACAACATATCTGCTCCCTCTCTAAGGACCCACGGAGAGATGTTGTCCGGTCCCATTGCCTTTGAGGTATCGATGTCCCTTAGCAGTTTCTTCACCTCCTCCTCATCTGTATGTATGTCGTCCAACACTTGTTGGTGTATTCCTTGTTGGTGTCCCCATCTGGTCTGTCCCCCCAGAGTCCTTCCTGTCTCTACTGTAAATACTTCCTTAAATCTCGTGTTGAGCTCCTCACATACCTCTTGATCGTTCCTTGTGAGTTCTCCACCTTCTTTCCTCAGCCTTATCACCTGGTCCTTGACTGTTGTCTTCCTCCTAATGTGGCTATACAGCAGTTTCGGGTCAGATTTGACTTTCGATGCTATGTCGTTTTCATACTGTCGCTGGGCCTCCCTCCTTATCTGCGCATACTCGTTTCTGGCTCTTCTACTAATCTTCTTGTTTTCCTGGGTCCTATGCCTCCTGTACCTTTTCCATTCTCTGGTGCACTTAGTTTTTGCCTCCCTACACCTTCGGGTAAACCAAGGACTCGTTTTGGTCTTCCTATTATTTCTGTTTCCCTTGGGAACAAAACTTTGCTCTGCCTCCTTGCACTTTGTTGCCACATATTCCATCATCTCGTTTACTGATTTTCCTACCATTTCTCTGTCCCACTGAACCTCCTGCAGGAAGTTTCTCATACCTGTGTAGTCCCCCCTTTTATAGTTTGGCCTGTCCCCTTCAGTTCCTGTTACCTTCTCCACTTGTAACTCTACTATATAGTCAAAACTCAGAACCACATGATCGCTAGCTCCAAGGAGCCTCTCGTAAGTGATGTCCTCAATGTCTGAACTGCTCAGGGTGAACACAAGATCCAGTCTTGCTGGCTCATCCTCCCCTCTCTCTCTGGTTGTGTCCCTGACATGTTGATGCATGAGGTTTTCAAGTACCACAAGTGTGTGTGTGTATGTGTATGTGTGTATGTGTGTGTGTGTGTGTGTATGTGTGTGTGTGTGTATATGTGTATGTGTGTGTGTGTGTGTGTATGTGTGTGTATGTGTGTGTGTGTGTATGTGTGTGTGTGTGTGTGTGTGTGTGTCTGTGTATTAGCCCATTAATTTTGATATTAACTTAAAACTTTTTATAAATCTGTCTTATGTTCATTATAGTTGTTCATCATGATCATGGTTGTTCTAGGTTGTTCATCAGGTTTGTTCATCAAGGATGTTCACGGTTGCGCATCATGGTTAATGGATGTTCAGTAAGGGTGTTAATGGATGTTCATCATGGTTGTTGATGGTTCATTGTTTCTTCAAGGTCATCATGTGTGTTCAGACTTGATTGTTTCTTGATTGTAATCTGTTCTATGTTCGTTATTTGTTAAGTTGATTTTACTCAGTCACAAGTACTCGCAGTCACACGTACTCACAGTTACACGTGCTCAGTCACACGTACTCACAGTTACACGTGCTCAGTCACACGTACTCACAGTCACACGTAGCCAGTCACAAGTACTCACAGTCATGAGTACTTAGTCACAAGTACTCACAGTCACAAGTACTCAGTCACAAGTACTCACAGTCACAAGTACTCACAGTCACAAGTACTCACAGTCACAAGCACTCACAATCACAAGTACTCAGTCACAACTACTAACAGTCGTAGGGACTGTGAGAAGCTGTGGTATAAGAAGTCACATCATTGTTTTTTAAGCTTCCAGTCTCCCTCAGCAAATCTTCTGAAGCCCCGGGATCTTCCTCTGTTCACCTTCCACATTAGCAAATGTAATCTCACGAAGACTTTTTTCCTATGTAGTGTTTCTCATTCTTTTGTAATCAGCTAAGTGTTCGGTTTGGCAAAGCCATATATATATATATATATATATATATATATATATATATATATATATATATATATATATATATATATATATATATATATATATATGTGTGTGTGTGTGTGTGTGTGGACAATAAGTAACAGTATAAATTTTGGGTAACAGGTAGACAAACAGTAGGAGGTAACGTATGCAACAGAAAAGGTCTTCAATAATAACAATGTTATCCATGCTTTGTGTTCCAACGGTAGGCAACAGCAGACGTTGTTGAGGATGCGGAGTGAATGGGAATACTTTTAAACAGGGCAACAGTAAGGGACTCTCAGTGCAGCAGAATTCGAGGAGGGAAAATAACAAGTTTCGCGGGTGAAAGAGAACAGTGAGAATAAATAACGGAAGACTGAACTAACATTTACGGCGACTGGGAGTAACAGGAGGCAACAGAAATCGTGTGACAGTGTTGGACTGAAGGAGACAGAAGGAACGAAGGAAAATATAAAGAAGCAATAAAACAGATTAGCAGAAGAGAAACTCTGGATGAAGCAGCAGCAACGGTACAGCTGTATAGCTCAGTGGAAATATTATGGGAATAGAAGACAACAGGAGTGTAACAGGAGTAAGGGAAGAGAGGTATGAGGAATGATCTCTAACAACAGACTGCAGGAAAACATTGGTTGGAGATGATATACTGGTGAAGACGAGGAGGGAGGGAAGGGGAGGAAGGAAGGGAGGGAGGAGGGAGGGAAACAGGAGAGAGAAGAGAGGAAGAGGGGTAAAGACTGAGGGAGCCAAGAAGAGGGACTAAGTGAACAAGGAAGAGGGAGGAAGCAGGGCAGACAAGAATGGCAGAGAGAATAGAGGAAGCCCAGGAGGATATGAGAGAGAAGGGAATGATGGGAGGAGGAAGGGAGAGATGGAGAGAGGGAGGGATGGAAAAAAGAAAGTATGGGGCAACGAAAACAGAAGGAACATAACAGAACAGTGGAGAGCACATACGCACTTACCACACACAAGGACGCCGTTTTTGGTACCTGGAGGTCCTGGTAGCGGGTGCAGGTGGGCGGCCGCCTGTGCTGGGCTCCACCTGAATCCTGACCCCACGTCCAGGTCGGGGTGGGCGTGACCCCTGGACAACAGGGGTCACGGCAGGCACAGGGGGGAGTGCCCAACAAACTACACGTAGCACAGTCCCCGCCTACACCCATGGAGTAAATGTGGGAGGGGTAGGGCGTGAAGACAGGGGAGGGTCTCACTCGACAGCCCACACACTCCTGGTGGCAGGGGCTGGGTAGTCGTGGGTCGGGCTGGCAGCAAGGTGTGTGGGTGCGGAAATTACGTGGGAGGGTTTGACTGAGGGCGAGGGCGTGGGTGGAGGGTCCTAGGTCTGCAGCACGCCCACTTCTCCCCTCGCCACGCCCACATGCCAGCTCCATCCTCCCTACACGCCACGCACCACACACGCCACACAACACCGAGAGGTCGCTGCTAGAGAAGTCTTCAAGGTCCTCTTGTCAACTTCCGTCAACATTGTAACCTTCTGGTTCACTATCACATTCGTCAAAATCTTCACCACCATCATAGTTGCCATCTACCTCATTATTATCACCAGCGTCATCTACTTCTTTCTTCTTTTCTTTTTTTTTATCTATATCTTTTCCCCTTCGTTTCAATATTTATTGGTCTTGTATCGAAGTGTGTGTGAGTTGCCATCTGCCTCCACCCATACTACCACCATCGCATCAACCACCATCACTACCACCATCGCCCCCACTACCATCACCTCCGCCCCCACCACCATGGCTGAAGCATCCTCATCATGGCATCATTAATTAATTTCACACTACGGAAACGCATTTCATTAAACTCACCGCCAGTTTTTCCTTTTGTTCATTTCTCACTTCTGACTGGACAAAAATTTAATAAAAAATATTTTTGCCCAATGTTAACTTTCACATGGATGTTAACTTTCACATGGATCTTAACATTATTCTGAAAGAACACTCAGTGTTTTGGAATTTTCCTTAGATATACATTGGCTATAAGTGTTGAATGTTAATCTGTTGTCAAGGTGTGTACATTAGACTGTTCGCTTATCTTCTCATATTTGTGTGTGTGCTACCGTATTTATTTCGTTGAATTAAAATATTTTTTTAGCATTATTCTAACACTATGTACAAGGTCTTGTAAATGTTGAATGTGTGTTGGTTGTGATTCATGTGGATGCCTTCACGAGCTCGTCCTTCACTGTGCTGTTGAGGACAATGGAAACATAAACACATATGCAGTTTAATGTGATCCTTTATTGACAACGTTTCGCCCACACAGTGGGTTTTTTCAAGTCACAAACAGATCTACCTGGGGTGGAAGGTACGCGAGTATTTATAGTCGGGTTCAACATTCTGAACCCGACTATAAATACCCCCGTACCTTCCACCCCAGGTAGATCTGTTTGTGACTTGAAAAAGCCCACTGTGTGGGCGAAACGTTGTCAATAAAGGATCACATTAAACTGCATATGTGTTTGTTTCCATTGTGTCGGTATTTTATACCATTTATTTTCACTGTTGAGGACAACTTGACCTGGATTTGAGATGACAAAGATTGTGTCATCTGCAAACAACAGGTTTAAATTCCTGAGAGGTATTGTTTAGATATTTGACGTGTGTAAGTGAAAAATAATGGAGGAGTCTAGAATTATGCCATATGGCACCCCCATGTTGACTGGTCGAGTATTTGAAATGGCATGGGAATACCGACAGGTTATAAATGATCACACAAATTGCGGTAACTGGAAACTATCAAACACATTTTGCCTGCGCAGTCAGCTTTGTCAAATCTGATAGGTTATACCTGATTGCAAAACAGTATTTAGGGTCTCCTGTAACAAAAACTTTCTGTCCATTTAGGCCTATTACATTCAGCATCAGAAAGGCCTCACAATTTAGCAGATGTAATTGCCAGGTCCTTATCAAAACTCCTACGTTTCATTAGTAGTTCACATCAAAAGCATTCCGGTGATTTAATCTCGCGACTCCGACAGGCCATTGTAAGCAACGTGAAACTAACTAATCTGGATGTGGTGTCTCAAGTCACTAAGGTTCCCACTGACCAGGCCATCGGTGCGTTGTACCGAAAAATAGATGATCTCCGGCTTCCCCCTTCCAGGCACAGATTTCGTAGAATTAGTTAAACTTTGTATCTCTTTTAATTGCTTCACCTATGATGACACATACGACAAACAGTCGTATGCAATGGCAATGAGCTCACTATTAAACGCTGTATTACAAACCTCTTCTCTGAGTCACTAGAACATGATCGATTCCACCACTTGATGCATAACATATATATTGGATGAGGTAAGTCGACGGTAGCCTGATTGTCGCTCCTACTAGGTACTATGCACACCCCTAGGTTTTTCTCTTTCGGCGAGGTCTGCTGCCTCTGTTCACTAAATCTATGCTCCATGTCCGGTCTTCTGGCTTTTTCTCCAATCTTCATGACCTTACATTTGCTGGGGTTGTGTTCAGGCATCCATTTATCCGACCAGTCTTGCAATTTGTCCAGATCCATTTTTATCCTTTCCCCCGTCTTCATTTGATTTTATTCATCTCATCAGTTTAACATAATTAGCAAACACTAATACATCTGATTAAATCTCTTCTTCAATGTCGCTCACAATAACTGTGTGTATAACTGCTTGGTCTCCTGCCCCTTCGTCTATACTGTGCCGTTTTCTGGGTCTTGAGGTCTTAGTCGAAGTCCTTCTAGTCCTAATTTGTGACTCCTGCATCGTCCTGTGACACAGCTGAGGGGTCCAGTCTTCCAGAGAAAGCCTCCCACTGTATTGAGGGGTTGGGATGGGCGATATTTGACTGGAGCATCGCCAGGGGACGGAAGACAGACATGAATTGGCGACATATTTTTCTGTAAACAAATACTGATTATTACTTACAGTACCTGCCCAGTACAGGTAAGTTCCTTGTGTATCCTCAGGTAAGGAGTAATTATCAGGTCAGTGAAGATCCAGGTAGAAGGTCCTGGGCTCTTACCACCCATACACTTACACCACATCTAGTCATTGTGATTATTATGAATCAGCCTGGAGTGAGGCAAACAAGCTGAGAGCAGATTTCTTGCATCCTGTGAACTGCTTGTGTTACAGTTAATAAACTAGAGTCCTGGAAGGAAGTTAATGGAAGCTTGTATTAGCAAGTCAATTTATCGATATCCAAAAGCTAAGCTTTCACATGAACCCTCATTTTTACTTCTGTGTACTGCCACGGTCTGAGTTTCTTATGAACTGCTGAGTTTGGTCTAAGGAATATTGGTTATTTCCATGGACTTTACAGATTCCTGTTCAGGTGTGAGGTGCGCAGCTTCCTGGAATTTACATAGTCCCTTTCTACGAGACTCAGTGTTCCTAAATATTATTTTATTATTTCTGCGCTTACAGTGTACTACAGTACCATGCTGGATGACAACCATGAAGATAAAACCATCGTGTGTACGTTTCATGGTATTTTACGTTCACTCACTCGTGTTAATCCTCGGTACAAGTATACTAATATATTTCATAATGATCCAATTTAATTCAGTTAATTTACCTGTTGACTCCATTATTATACTGGGAAAACTTCATCAGATATTTATTTAATAAGAAATCTTACTCGTGTTGAGGTAGATAAGATGAGTTCACAGTGGGACCATTCACTCAGGAATATTTATTGAACTGTAATATCGTAAATTTGACTTGTATCTTAATTATAGAAATACCATTTTAATTCTCTGCTTAAAATCATTCCCTGACTCCTGGAACTATTGATATAAATACTGTGTTTTATGACCCCCCTTCCCTTTCCCCTTCCCTGGGTTTATCATGTATTATAAAAATATACTAGAAATATTTAAATATTTATTAGTTAAAGTAAATATTTACTGGATAACTGATGAAGTGTAACTTCCCTCATGGCTGCCTTCACTCTCCTGACGTTAATAAAACAGGCAGAGTGGGTGGCACCGTCACACCACCAGACTAGCACCACCACCACCACCACCACCACCACCAGACCAGCTCCAGAACTAGACCACAGCCAGACCAGCACCACCAGACCTGACTAGCACCAGCACTAGACCAGGGCCACCACCAGATCAGCACCACCACCAGACCAGCAATACCACCACCAGACCTAACTGGCTCCACCAACAGACCAGGACCACCACCACAACAAAAGGTGGCCAGCACCACCACAAAATGAAATGGCTAGCACCACCACCACCATAAGACATGGCCACAACCACACAAGATATGGCCGCCACCACCACCCCATGACATGGTCGCCAGCACCACCACAAGACATAGCCAGCATCACCACCACCACAAGGAATGGCCAGCCCCACCACAACAATACATGGCCAGCACCACCACCACAAGACATGGTCAGCACAAGACATGGCCAGCACCACCAACACCACAAGACATGACAACACCACCACCAGCCACGAGACATGGTCAGCACAATCATCACCACGAGAAATAGCTAGCACCATCAACACCACAAGACATGGCCAGCAACACAACACCACAAGACATAGCCAGCACCACCAACACCGCAAGACATGGTCAACATCACCAACACCACAAGACTTGGCCAGCACTACCACCAGCCACAAGATATGGCCAACACCACCACCACCAGCCACAAGACATGGCCAGCACCATCAACACCACAAGACATGGCCAGCACCATCAACACCACAAGACATGGCCAGCACCATCAACACCACAAGACATGGCTAGCACCACCACAAGACATGGCCACCATCACCACAAGACATGGCCAGCACCATCACCACGAGACATGGTCAGCACCACCACTACGAGACATGGCCAGCACCACCACCACAAGACATGGCCAGCAACACCACAAGACGTGGCCAGCACCACCACCACCACAAGACGTGGCCAGCACCACCACCACAAGACGTGGCCAGCACCACCACCACAAAACATGGCAACCATCGCCACCACAAGACATGACCAACACCACCACCACAAGACATGGCCTCCACCACCACAAGACATGGCCAGCACCACCACCATAAGACATGACCAGCACCACCACCACAAGACATAGCCAGGACCACCACCACAAGACATAGCCAGGACCACCACCACAAGACATGGCCACCATCACCACCACAAGACATGGCCACCATCACCACCACAAGACATGACCAGCACCGCCACCACAAGACATGACCAGCACCGCCACCACAAGACATGACCAGCACCATCACCACAAGCCATGGCCACCATCACCATCACAAGAGATGGCCAGCACCACCACCACCACAAGATATGGCCACCACCACCACAAAAGATGACCATCACCACCACAAGACATGGCCAGCACCATCACCACAAGACATCTCCAGCAACACCACCACAAGAGATGGCCAGCACCACCACCACCACAAGAGATGGCCAGCACCACCACCACAAGAGATGGCCAGCACCACCACCACAAGACATGGTCAGCACCACCACCACAAGAGATGGCCAGCACCACCACCACAAGAGATGGCCAGCACCACCACCACAAGAGATGGCCAGCACCACCACCACAAGAGATGGCCAGCACCACCACCACAAGAGATGGCCAGCACCACCACCACCACCACAAGAGATGGCCAGCACCACCACCACCACCACCACAAGAGATGGCCAGCACCACCACCACCACCACAAGAGATGGCCAGCACCACCACCACCACCACAAGAGATGGCCAGCACCACCACCACCACCACAAGAGATGGCCAGCACCACCACCACCACCACAAGAGATGGCCAGCACCACCACCACCACCACAAGAGATGGCCAGCACCACCACCACCACCACAAGAGATGGCCAGCACCACCACCACCACCACAAGAGATGGCCAGCACCACCACCACCACCACAAGAGATGGCCAGCACCACTACCACAACAAGAGATGGCCAGCACCACCACCACCACAAGAGATGGCCAGCACCACCACCACCACCACAAGAGATGGCCAGCACCACCACAAGAGATGGCCAGCACCACCACCACCACAAGAGATGGCCAGCACCACCACCACCACAAGAGATGGCCAGCACCACCACCACCACAAGAGATGGCCAGCACCATCACCACCACAAGAGATGGCCAGCACCACAACCACCACAAGAGATGGCCAGCACCACCACCACCATCACAAGAGATGGCCAGCACCACCACCACCATAAGAGATGGCCAGCACCACCACCACAAGAGATGGCCAGCACCACCACCACCACAAGAGATGGCCAGCACCACCACCACCACAAGAGATGGCCAGCACCACCACCACCACAAGAGATGGCCAGCACCACCACCACCACCACAAGAGATGGCCAGCACCACCACCACCACAAGAGATGGCCAGCACCACCACCACCACAAGAGATGGCCAGCACCACCACCACCACAAGAGATGGCCAGCACCACCACCACAAGAGATGGCCAGCACCACCACCACAAGGCATAGCCAGCACCACCACCACTACAAGAGATGGCCAGCACCACCACAAGAGATGGCCAGCACCACCACCACCACAAGAGATGGCCAGCACCACCACCACCACAAGAGATGGCCAGCACCACCACCACCACAAGAGATGGCCAGCACCACCACCACCACAAGAGATGGCCAGCACCATCACCACCACAAGAGATGGCCAGCACCACAACCACCACAAGAGATGGCCAGCACCACCACCACCACAAGAGATGGCCAGCACCACCACCACCACAAGAGATGGCCAGCACCACCACCACAAGAGATGGCCAGCACCATCACCACAAGAGATGGCCAGCACCACCACCACCACAAGAGATGGCCAGCACCACCACCACCACAAGAGATGGCCAGCACCACCACCACAAGACATGGCCAGCACCACCACAAGAGATGGCCAGCACCACCACCACAAGACATGGCCAGCACCACCACCACAAGAGATGGCCAGCACCACCACCACCACCACGAGAGATGGCCAGCACCACCACCACCACCACAAGAGATGGCCAGCACCACCACCACCACCACAAGAGATGGCCAGTACCACCACCACAAGGCATGGCCAGCACCACCACCACAAGGCATGGCCAGCACCACTACCACAAGAGATGGCCAGCACCACCACCACAAGAGATGGCCAGCACCACCACCACAAGAGATGGCCAGCACCACCACCACAAGAGATGGCCAGCACCACTACCACAACAAGAGATGGCCAGCACCACCACCACCACAAGAGATGGCCAGCACCACCACCACAAGAGATGGCCAGCACCACCACAAGAGATGGCCAGCACCACCACCACCACAAGAGATGGCCAGCACCACCACCACCACAAGAGATGGCAGCACCACCACCACCACAAGAGATGGCAGCACCACCACCACCACAAGAGATGGCCAGCACCACCACCACCACAAGAGATGGCCAGCGCCATCACCACCACAAGAGATGGCCAGCACCATCACCACCACAAGAGATGGCCAGCACCACCACCACAAGACATGGCCAGCACCCCCACCACCACAAGAGATGGCCAGCACCACCACCACCACAAGAGATGGCCAGCACCACCACCACCACAAGAGATGGCCAGCACCACCACCACCACAAGAGATGGCCAGCACCACCACCACCACAAGAGATGGCCAGCACCACCACCACAAGAGATGGCCAGCACCACCACCACAAGACATGGCCAGCACCACCACAAGAGATGGCCAGCACCACCACCACAAGACATGGCCAGCACCACCACCACAAGAGATGGCCAGCACCACCACCACCACCACGAGAGATGGCCAGCACCACCACCACCACAAGAGATGGCCAGCACCACCACCACCACCACAAGAGATGGCCAGCACCACCACCACAAGGCATGGCCAGCACCACCACCACATGGCATGGCCAGCACCACTACCACAAGAGATGGCCAGCACCACCACAAGAGATGGCCAGCACCACCACCACAAGAGATGGCCAGCACCACCACCACAAGACATGGCCAGCACCACCACAAGAGATGGCCAGCACCACCACAAGACATGGCCAGCACCACCACAAGAGATGGCCAGCACCACCACCACAAGACATGGCCAGCACCACCACCACAAGACATGGCCAGCACCACCACCACAAGACATGGCCAGCACCACCACAAGACATGGCCAGCACCACCACCACAAGACATGGCCAGCACCACCACCAGTGATGAGAAAATAATTTCATTACACCCAACATAGTTTTGTAGGATGTACGGGAAATAGATACGACAGGAGGTTCAGTGTGTGTAAATGTCTCTCTCTCTCTCTCTCTCTCTCTCTCTCTCTCTCTCTCTCTCTCTCTCTCTCTCTCTCTCTCTCTCTCTGTAAAACATAAATTAAAAATATGAAGATACACGGCGTGTGAGATAGACGGATTGATTATTAATCAGAGAGAGAGAGAGAGAGAGAGAGAGAGAGAGAGAGAGAGAGAGAGAGAGCAGTTTTTTTTTTATCCTATTAAATGTTTACTCACAGGGTACTTAAATGTGTGCCTTTAAATGTGTGCCTCTGCGTGCGTCTGCCTGTTTATGCGCGCGCGTATCTGCGTACGTGTATGTCTGCTTGTTTGTACTCTCCTGATTGTACTCACCTAATTGTGGTTGCTGGGGTGTCTATTCGTAGCTCCTGGCCCGCACTCTCTCCCTGATCCTTGAGTGTGTGTGTGTGTGTGTGTGTGTGTTTGAGTTATATATATATATATATATATATATATATATATATATATATATATATATATATATATATATATATATATATATATATATATGCATATATATAAGTAGTGAAAATTTCCACTGAGCGGTGTATCCGGTTTAGGGGCCTTCCACTGAGCGGTGTATCCGGTTTAGGGCCTTCCACTGAGCGGTGTATCCGGTTTAGGGCCTTCCACTGAGCGGTGTATCCGGTCTAGGACCAGCAGCTGGAGGGTCACCTTTTCATACCTAAGTGTTACTTCCGGTTTTGACCATGACCTCGCCCTCGAGACTACCTCACCCTTGACCCCCAACCAATACCCCCACCCACGACCCCCCCCCTTCGCAACCCCCGTCGCGCCGCGCGCCCGCGCCCGCCCGCGCCCCTTCGCGACCCCCGCGCACGCCCGCCCGCGCGCCCGCCCGCGCGCCCGCCCGCGCCCTTCGCGACCCCCCGCCCGCGCCTTCTGCTGCGCCTTCTGCAGCGTCGTCCGGATCGCCCCCCGCGATTTTTTTCGAATTTTTTTTGAATTTCATTTTCTTGTGCTCTCCATCTCCTCGGATCAAATTTTTGAGGTTCCCCCTCTCACTTTCACCCCCATCCCCAAACAATTTCTCAATATCAAAGTCTCCACTTCCTCGGATCCCCCTCCCACTTTCACCCCCCAACCCCAAAAATTTCTCGACAATACCATGACTCCATCTCCTCGGATCGAGTTTTTTGGATCCCCCCTATGGGGTTTTCGAAATTCTCCATCTCCTCGGATCAAATTTTCTCGACAATACCATGACTCCATCTCCTCGGATCAAGTTTTTTGGATCCCCCCTATGGGGTTTTCGAAATTCCTCGGATCAAGTTTTTGGAATCCCCCCTCTGGGTATAAGCATTCAAAATAGACTCCTATGGGGGCATGCTTACTACAGGTCTAATGAAGGGTGTTTACTCGGCGGTCAGTGACGTCAGTATTCCTCTCATTAAGTTAAATGATCTAAAAAGGACCACGCGCACACAGGTTGAATCTTGTATACCCTTTTAATTAATAAGGGGGCATAGCAGTGACGTCACGCGCACACAGGCTGAATCTTGTCGATCCTTTTAGTTCATTCAAGTTAATAAGGGGACACAGTACATCAGAAAGGCACATTTTTTCGTTAATACCCACAATTTCTTTACAACACAAGTCAAGACATTTTTTAACTATTTCATCTCAGGTCACTCCCCACGAAGTAACCTCCTCCCCACCCTCCCAAACCCTCACACTCCAACCAACACCTCACAATTTTCACTCATAACCCCCAATTTTTCTCGTTTTAACCCTTTTAGTTCATTAAAGTTAATAAGGGGACACATGCATCAGAAAGTTACCACATCGCTTACATCCACTTTCGTTAAATTCACTACTCACAATTTTACATATTACGAAGTTAAATACGCACTTTTACTTTGAACATCTTCAAAACACTCTCATAAATCATTTGAATACTCACAAAAAAATACCTTTATACAGTTCCAAACAACACTGAAATACTCCAAAAACATCATTCGAACACTCCCAAATCACCTCTGAATACTCCCAGAACACCTTCATAAGTACTCTTGCACATCATTTGAACACCTTCATAAGTACTCTCATAATCATTTGTACACCTTCAAAAAACACCTTTGAATACTCACATAAACACCCTTGAACACCTTCAAAACACCTTTGAATAACCTCAAAACACCTTTGAACACCTTCAAAACACCCTTGAACACCTTCAAAACACCCTTGAACACCTTCAAAAACAACATTTGAACACACTCAAAACACCTTTGAACACCTTTGAACATTTCCAAAACACTATTTGAGTACTCCCAAATAAGATTTAACATCTCTAATTTATCTGCACTTACACATTTCATTAAATTACAACTCATCCCTCAGTCTCCAGACTAGGCATTTTCTCGTTTTTACCCTTTTAGTTCATTAAAGTTAATAAAGGGACACAATACATCAGAAAAAAAGTCACAAAAACTAACTCAAACACTTTACTTTGAACACCCCAAAAAACACTCTCATAATCATTTGAATACTCACATAAACACCCTTCAACACCTTCAAACACCCTTGAACACCTTCAAAACTCTCTCATAAATCATTTGAACACACTCAAAACACCTTTGAACACCTTTGAACACTTCCAAAAAACACAATTTGAGTACTCCCAATTACACCACTGATTACTACTAAAACACAGCTGAATTCAATCAAAACACCCTTCAACACCTTCAAACACCCTTGAACACCTTCAAAACAATCTTGAACACCTTCAAAAACACCTTTGAACATTTCCAATCAACACTGAAACACTTCCAAAAAACACAATTTGAGTACTCCCAATTACACCACTGAATACTACTAAAACACCGCTGAATTCAATCAAAACACCCTTCAACACCTTCAAAACACCTTTGAACACCTTTGAACATTTCCAAAACACTATTTGAGTACTCCCAATTACACCACTGATTACTACTAAAACACCGCTGAATTCAATCAAAACACCCTTCAACACCTTCAAACACCCTTGAACACCTTCAAAACTCTCTCATAAATCATTTGAATACTCACAAAAATACCTTTGAACATTTCCAAACAACACTGAAACACTTCCAAAATAACATTTTGAATACTCCCAAATAAGATTTGACAGCTCTAATTTATCTGCACTTACACATTTCATTAAATTACAACTCATCCCTCCAAACTCCTCCCTCAGTCTCCAGACTTCACAACATTATCACAAAAACTAACTCAATCACTTTACTTTGAACACTGAAATACTCCAAAACATCATTCGAACACCCCCAAAATCACCTCTGAATACTCCCAGAACACCTTCATAAGTACTCTTGCACATCATTTGAACACCTTCAAAACACCTTTGAAAATTTTCCAAACAACACTGAAACACTTCCAAAACACCATTTGAGTACTCCCAAATACACCACTGAATACTACTAAAACACCACTGAATACACTCAAAACACCACCAAAATCACCATAAACTAAGATCAACACCCACAACCCACAATTTTTTTCTCGTTTTAACCCTTTTAGTTCATTAAAGTTAATAAGGGGACACAGTACATAAGAAAGTCACCACATCGCTTACATCCACTTTCGTTAAATTCACTACTCACAATTTTACATATTACGAAGTTAATACGCACTTTTACTTTGAACATCTTCATAACACTCATAAATCATTTGAATACTCGCAAAAAAAATACCTTTATACATTTCCAAACAACACTGAAATACTCCAAAAACATCATTCGAACACCCCCAAATCACCTCTGAATACTCCCAGAACACCTTCATAAGTACTCTTGCACATCATTTGAACACCTTCATAAGTACTCTCATAATCATTTGTACACCTTCAAAACACCCTTGAACACCTTCAAACACCCTTGATCACCTTCAAAAAACAACATTTGAACACACTCAAATCACCTTTGAACACATTTGAACATTTCCAATCAACACTGAAACACTTCCAAAAAAACACAATTTGAGTACTCCCAATTACACCACTGATTACTACTAAAACACCGCTGAATTCAATCAAAACACCCTTCAACACCTTCAAACACCCTTGAACACCTTCAAAACACTCTTGAACACCTTCAAAAACACCTTTGAACATTTCCAATCAACACTGAAACACTTCCAAAAAACACAATTTGAGTACTCCCAATTACACCACTGATTACTACTAAAACACCGCTGAATTCAATCAAAACACCCTTCAACACCTTCAAACACCCTTGAACACCTTCAAAACACCTTTGAACACCTTCAAAACACTCTCATAATCATTTGAACACACTCAAAACACCTTTGAATAACCTCAAAACACCTTTGAACACCTTCAAAACACCCTTGAACACCCTTGATCACCTTCAAAAAAAACAACATTTGAACACACTCAAAACACCTTTGAACACCTTTGAACATTTCCAAACAACACTGAAACACTTCCAAAAACACCATTTGAGTACTCCCAAATACACCACTGAATACTAAAACACCACTGAATACACTCAAAACACCACCAAAATCACCATAAACTAAGATCAACACCCACATCCCACAACACCCACAACCCACAACACCCACAATTTTTTTCTCGTTTTATCTAATTTCATCAGAAAGTCACAACACCCACACCTCCCATTTTTTTCTCGTTTTAACCCTTTTAGTTCATTAAAGTTAATAAGGGGGCACACTACATCAGAAAAAGTCACATCAACAACCCACTTATAACGTCTTTTCGGTATCTCTAGTTCGACAACAACACCCACATCCCACAACACCCACATCCCACATCCCACACATACACACAGACACACACACACACACACACACACACACACACACACACACACACACACACACACACACACACACACACACACACACACACACCCTAACCTATCCTAACCTAGCCTAACCTATCTTAACCTAACCTAACCTTTACCTAACCTTTACCTAACTTAACCTAACCTAACCTTTACCCTAACCTTACCTAACCTAACCTAACCTACCCTAACCTAACCTTACCTAACATAACCTATCCTAGCCTAACCTAACCTAACCTAACTTAACCTAACCTAACCTAACCTAGCCTAACCTAACTTAACTTAACTTAACTTAACCTAACCTAACCTAACCTAGCCTAACCTAACTTAACCTAACCTAACCTAACCTAACCTACCCTAACCTAACTTATCCTAACCTAACCTAACCTATCTTAACCTAACCTAACCTAACCTAGCCGAACCTATCCTAACCGTTCCTAACTTAACTAACCTAACCTAACCTAATGTGTATGTGTATGTGTGATGTGTATGTCTTAATTGGAGGTGAATGTCTTAGATTTGGTGTGTATGTCTCATGTCTTAAATTTGCAATTGAAATGTATAATATGTGGGTGTCTGTGTATTATTTTTTTTGTGATAGTGATATGTTATAGTGCTCATGTTATGTTATAGATGTTGGTGGAAGTCTTGTGGTATTTTTGTGTATGTCTTATTTTTGTGCGAATGTTTAAAAAATAAGTGTTTTCAGTGATTATAGTAGTTTTGAGATGCATGATCTTAGATTTTTTGGTGATCTTGGTGA
>NC_091317.1:3634890-3644890 GCF_038502225.1 Cherax quadricarinatus
AGCATCGTCGGTGACGTCAATGTGATGTGGGCAGCAGACCACAGCATGAGGCCTGGGACATCTGGCTTGGTAACCCACGTGGCTTGTAGATCTACATGACATCGCCCACACCCCATGTGGCGTCGGGATCCACGTGGCATCGTGATCTACGTGGCATGCTGATCCACGGGGCTTGCTGATTCATGTGGCTTGCTGATCCACGTGGCTTGTTGATCCACATGGCTTGGAACCCACACCTGGTCAAGCACATCAAGAAACTAGAGAAAGTGCAAAGGTCACACACACACACACACACACACCAGTAACAATTGAGGGGACTGAAGGAAACGAAAGAGCTAAGCTATAAGTTGAGGCCCTAACAGACCAAAGTGGTGCCCAGGAAAAGCTGAGGAGGGAAAATGACAGGCCATTGGATACAAGGACAACAGATAGAGAGGGGATTGAAAAAAGGAAAGCTGCACTGGAGGCAATTAAATTAGATTAGGTGATACAAAGGGAAATGTATTGGAGTGATGAAAGGGAGAGGTCAGTCTTCGTTCATGAGGTCCAAGAAGTCGAAGGGGAAATTTACAAAGCAAGACAACATGGGAGAAGAAAGTGACAAAGTATCATGAAAGCAATAGGAGAGAACGACATGGCCCAGTTGACAAATTTTCAGAGAATGTGGGGTTGGCAAAGGGAAGAAACAGGCCAGACAAAGTGATTTTCAATTCAGAAATAGCTCGAAACAGGATCCTACAGGAGAAAGCATGACTAAGGGATGCATTGATGTACTGGTGGGTGTACCTCGACTGCGACAGAACTCAAGAAGAAAGACGAAAACTGAAAGAGAGGGTACAGAGGTGCAGGGAGGAAAGAGAGGCAAGAATGGAGATGGGCAGGAGAATCCAGATTCAGAAGGAAGAGCAAATACAACCTCCCTCAGAACCGCCTACCACGACAACCTCAATGCAACCAAACAATGTAACCCAAAACCCACACACCACACCCACTTCCCCCACCTCTCACATCACAATTTCCACCTTCACAGCAACCCCCAATAATTTCTCGCCAGGTCTCCTGCTCCCCCAACTCCAACATACTCTCCTTACCACAGTTTCAGAAAAGAAGTTGAAGGTTTGGTATTCACATGCAGATGGAATAACAAATGTGTGGAGTGGCATGAAAGAACAAAGGAGATGTCCTTAGACATAACACTCACAGAAATTAAACTCAATGGGACGATAACAGATGCAATCTTCCCAAACGGATATAAGATCCTGAGGAAAGATAGAGGGAGCAGAGGGGGAGGAGGAGGGGTTGCACTGCTCATTAAAAACCTATGGGGATTTAAGGAAATGGAAGGAACAGGAGAAATGGACAAAAGGAACTACATAGTAGGAACAATTCAGTCTAGGAGCCCTAAGTGGTACAGTGCTAGTCACGGCATTATGCCGCCCCTCCCCCACACACATACCAAAACAGAAACACACCATGAAAAATTATATATATTTTCACACTTACTGAGGTTTTAATACTTGGTCCTGCGTCCTTTATGCTTAATCACGTGTCTCAGCCATATAGGAAGACTCTCACACAAATTCTCATGCCTCATGTAGAGCAGCCTCCAGCCGTGGGATGGAACTGATATCCTTGCACAGTAAACTTCGTTTCACAATTGACCAGAGGTTCTCAATAGGGTTTAGGTCTTGGGAATTGCCTTGCCAGTCATTAAAGATCTTCACTTCAGAGTCCTTAAGCCAATGAACTAAAGATTTGGCGTTATGACATGGTGTACTATCCTGCATAAAAACGTAGCCCTACACTTGTTAAATGCCTCAGGTAAATTGTCACACAATAACTCCAGGTAATTATGCTTGTTCATATGCTGGTTTTTGGGAAGCATGATGAGTTCACCAACACTCTGAGCACTGAAGCACCCCCAAACCATGAGCACGTCTGGGTGTTTGGTGGTCCCACAGGTGTAGCGTGGGTCTAGCGGGTCATTACCACTGTGTCAGTACACATGTCACCCATGGTTACAGGTAACGGTGAAGGTTGGTTCATCACTCCAAAGTATTTCTGAGAGCCTCGTGCATCAACATGTTAGGGACACTACCAGAGAGAGGGGTGAGGATGAACCAGCAAGACTGGACCTCGTATTCACCTTGAGTAGTTCAGTCATTGAGGACATCACATACGAAAAACCCCTCGGATCTGATGATCACATGGTTCTGAGCTTTGAATAAAATGGGAAAAGCTAAACTACAAAAGGGGGGACTACACAGGCATGATGAACCTCCTGTAAGAGGTTCACTGGGAAAGAGAATTGGTAGGAAAATCAGTAAACGAAATAATGGACTACATAGCAACAAGGAATCAGAGGAGAAGTTTGTTTCCAAGGGCAACAGAAATAATGGGAAGACCAGAACGACCCTTTGGTTCACCCAAAGGTGTAGGGAAGCAAAAAATAAGTGCACTGGAGAATGGAAAAGTACAGAAGACAAAAGACCCAAGAAAATGAAGAGATTAGTCGAAGAGCCAGAAACGAGTACTCGCAGATAAGGAGGGAGGCCCAGCAGCGATACGAAAGCAACATAGCATCGAAAGTCAAGCCTGACCTGAAGCTGTTATATAGCCACGTCAGGATGAAAACAACAGTCAAGGACCAAGTAATCAGGTTGAGGAAGGAGGGTAGGGAGCTCATAAGAAACGACCAAGAAGTATGTGAGGAGCTCGACATGAGATTTAAAGAAGTATTTACAGTAGAGACAGAAAGGACTCTGGGAAGTCAGAATAGAGGGATACACCAACAAGGAATATATCAACAAGTGCTGGATGAAATATGCATAACCGAGAAGGAGATGAAGAAGCTACTACATGAACTTGATACCTCAAAGGCGGTGGGACTGGACAGCATCTCTCCGTGGGTCCGTAGAGAGGGAGCAGAGATGCTGTGTGTGCCTCTTATATATCAATGATCTTCCCAACGTATCACAACACCTGAAACTAGTTCTCTTTGCTGACGACACGACTTTTGTCATCTCCCACCCAAATCTTGCCTCATTTAACACCATTGTTAATGAAGAGCTACAAAAAGTATCAACATGGGTGACTGCCAATAAACTTACATTTAATACTGACAAAACCTTCTATATTATGTATGGTAACAGAGCAGGTGTTGCACAACTGAACATTATCATTGACAACACTCTTATTGTCTTATTGCTAAACATAATGAGGGCAAATTCCTGGGCCTAAACTTCGACTGCAGCAACCTGAATTTCATCACCCATATCCAACACATAGCAATAAGTCTTCCAAAACCGTTGGGATCCTCTCTAAGATACGTTATTATGTATCGCAATCAGCCCTACTTACACTATACTATTCACTCATCTCTCTCTACCTTACCTATGCCATTTGTGCTTGGGGATCAACAGCAGCAACCCACCTAAAACCAATAATAACCCAATAAAAAGTCGCAGTAAGAATTATCACGAAATCCAATCCCAGGCAACACCCCTTCCCACTCTTCAAAGACCTAAACTTACTCACCGTACAGAGCATCCACACTTACTACTGTGCAACCTACATTTACAGAACCATAAATTCCACATGCATATAAAATACTAAGAGGAACTGAGAAGGTGGAGAGAGACAGGTTGTTTCAGATTTGGAAACAACAAGAGGTCACAATCGGATGTTGAAGACTCAGCTGAGTCACACGAAGGGATGTTATGAAGTATTTCTTCAGTCAGGAAACGAAACAGTCTGGCGAGTGATGTACTGGAGGCAAATACCATTCAAAGTTTTAAGAAGAAGTATGGTGAAGCCCATGGAGCAGGTAGCGACCAGTGAAGGGGAGGGGCAAGGAGCTATGACTAAACCCTTACCACTACAATTAGGTGAGTACAATTAGGTGATTACACACACTCACACAAACACACACACACACACACACACACACACACACACACACACACACACACACACACACACACAGAGCGACAGTATGAAAACGACATAGCATCGAAAGCCAAGTCTGACCCGAAACTGCTGTATAGCCACATTAGGAGGAAGACAACAGTCAAAGACCAGGTGATCAGGCTGAGGAAAGAAGGTGGGGAACTCACAAAAAGTGATCAAGAGGTATGTGAGGAGCTCAACAAGAGATTTAAGGAAGTATTTACAATGGAGACAGGAAGGCCTCTGAGTGGACAGAACAGAGGGGGACGCCAACAAGGAATATACCAACAGGTGTTGGATGACATACGCACAACTGAGGAAGAGGTGAAGAAGCTGCTAAGGGACGTTGATACCTCAAAGGCAATGAGACCGGACAACATCTCCCCGTGGGTCCTTGGAGAAGGAGCAGAAATGCTGTGTGTGCCACTAACCACAATCTTCAGCACATCCCTTGAAACTGAGCAACTACCTAAGGTATGGAAGACGGCAAATGTAGTACCCATATTTAAAAAAGGAGACAGAAAAGAGGCACTAAGCTATAGACCAGTGTCACTGACGTGTATTGTATGTAAAGTCATGGAGAAGTTTATCAGGAGGAGAGTGATGGAGCACCTGGAACGGAACAAGAGTATGAACGCCAACCAGCACGGATTTATGGAAGGCAAATCCTGTGTCACAAACCTACTAGAGTTTTATGATAAAGTAACAGAAGTAAGACACGAGAGAGAGAGGGGTGATACACAAATAACCCGCACATAAAAGACAGAAGCTTACGACGACGTTTCGGTCCGACTTGGTCCAAGTCGGACCGAAACGTCGTCGTAAGCTTCTGTCTTTTATGTGCGGGTTATTTGTGTATCGTTCCAGTCACGGTATTGTGCCTTTTTGTTATTTATTTGAGAGAGGGGTGGGTTGATTGCATCTTCTTGGACTGCAAGAAGGCCTTCGACACAATTCCTCACAGGAGATTGGTGCAGAAGCTGGGGGATCAGGCGCATAAAACAGGAAGAGTGCTGCAATGGATCAGAGAATATCTGACAGGGAGGCAACAACGAGTCATGGTACGTGATGAAGTGTCAGAATGGGCACCTGTGACGAGCGGGGTCCCACAGGGGTCGGTCCTAGGACAAGTGCTATTTCTGATATATGTAAATTACAAGATGGAAGGGTAAGACTCAGAAGTGTCCCTGTTCGCAGATGTGAAGTTAATGAAGAGAATTAAATCAGATAAGGATCAGGCAGGACTTCAAAGAGACCTGGACAGGCTGGACACCTGGTCCAGCAACTGTCTTCTCGAATTTAACCCTGCCAAATGCAAAGTCATGAAGATCGGGGAAGGGCAAAGAAGACCGCAGACGGAGTATAGGCTAGGTGGGCAAAGGCTGCAAACCTCGCTCAAGGAGAAAGATCTTGGGGAGAGTATAACACCTAGCACGTCTCCGGAAGCACACATCAACCAGATAACTGATGCAGCATATGGGCGCCTGGCAAACCTTAGAATAGCGTTCCGATACCTTAGTAAGGAATCGTTCAAGACACTGTACACCGTGTACGTCAGGCCCATACTAGAGTATGCAGCACCTGTTTGGAACCCAAACTTGATCAAGCACGTCAAGAAATTAGAGAAAGTGCAAAGGTTTGCGACAAGGTTAGTTCCAGAGCTAAGGGGAATGTCCTACGAAGAAAGGTTAAGGGAAATCGGCCTGACGACACTGGAGGACAGGAGGGGTAGGGGAGACATGATAACGACATACAAATTACTGCGTGGAAAAGACAAGGTGGACAGACAGGATGTTCCAGAGATGGGACACAGAAACAAGGGGTCACAATTGGAAGTTGAAGACTCAGATGAGTCAAAAGGATGTTAGGAAGTATTTCATCAGTCATAGAATAATCAGGAAGTGGAATAGCCTAGCAAGGGTGGTGGTGGAGGCAAGAACCATACATAGCTTTAAGATGAGGTACGATAAAGCTCATGGAGCAGTGAGAGAGAGGACCTAGTAGCACTCAGTGAAGAGGCGGGGCCAGGAGCTGAGTCTCGATCCCTGCAAGTACAATTAAGTGAGCACACACACACACACACACACACACAAATAACCCGCACATAAAAGAGAGAAGCTTACGACGACGTTTCGGTCCGACTTGGACCATTGACAAAGTCACACTTTGTCAATGGTCCAAGTTGGACCGAAACGTCGTCGTAAGCTTCTCTCTTTTATGTGCGGATTATTTGTGTATCGTTCCAGTCACTGTATTGTGCCTTTTTTTGCTATTTACACACACACACACACACACACACACACACACACACACACACACACACACACACACACACACACACACACATACACTATCAGCAAACGCCTTTTACAACCTGTAACTAATACAACAGGAGAAGTAATGAGTAATGACATTGTCTTCTAAGAGACAATAAGTGGTTTAAACTTCTTGTGTTATTTGATTTCCAATATGCAAAAAAACATTCCTTTATATGAATAAACAGAACATTTGTCAAGTAGCTTTCTGATATTTCATTGTGATCCTTTGATTCTTTCATAGAAAGCTATTCTCAGCTGCCCATCAACTCCCAGGTTCCTGTCTACTGCTAGATGAACAACGGCAGCAGGTGCAAAGAGTCATTCTAAGAAAGTCTTGTCTCTCCCAGGGATCGAATCCAGGTCCTTTCAGTGGTGTGATAAACTCCTTGAAATGTTAGAGGATGGTTAACCACATTGACAAGTTAAAAGGTGAGTTCACGAAACCTTACCCAAGTGGAGCAACACTTCCGAACAAGATTTTAATCGTTCTCTCGAACAAGTCATTTTGCAGGAACACATTTTGGAGGTTCGTATAAGCCAGGGATAAAGGAGATGGGATTAATTATTAATGAAGAGGGTGAGAAGTAGGAGGATTGCTTTCCTAGGTAGGCTTTAAGCCTACATAATTTAGTAGTTTTCCAAGCAGACTCCCGTGCTGTTATAATAGCCGGAGGAGGGGGGTGGGGGGAGGAGTGGAGGGAGGCGGGGCGAGGGCTGTGGGAGTCTAAACAGAAACTGAGATAGATTGATAATTAGACAAGTGGCAGAGGAGGATTAGGAGAGAGACAGAAAGAGAGAGAGAGAGAAATTACTGCACTCGTCTTCAATGCATAGAACAAAATTAATGACTGACATAAGATGCAAGTAACTCCAAAATTACAACCGAAGAAATAATTTCAAAATCGATGCAAGAAATATATATATGAATACAGAACGATAGAACAACTAGAAAAACACAGCCAATACCTGGATCGAGGGAGGAAAAATTTAAAAACCATCCTGTCATCTTTCTCATTATGAGGTTACTCCCCCATCGTCATGTAATACCCATCATTCCAAGGGCCACGAGATGTAACTCACGGAACGAGATTATTACTCACATCTATCAGTAAGTTTCCAGTAGACTTTCTTGAATTCTTCTCAAATCTTTTTTTTTCTACTTCACCAGCTTGTGGATACTGGAATCCATTCTTATTTTAATTTCTAGATGTCGTTAAAGAAGTATATATATTAAACCACAGTGGTGCCTATGCTAACCTTCCTATGGTGTAGAAATATACCTAGTTGGACGAATCTTATTGTAGCTAGCTGGTCCAGTGGCTAACGCGACGGTCTGGAGTTTTGAGACTCTCTGATCGCGGATTCTATCCCCGCCCGTGGTATGGTTTGTTTGTAATGGTGTCATTACGATTTCGTGAGTCAAGTATATTTATATTTTTTTTATCTCTACTACATAAAAATCTGTAGCTTGGCATGCATTTTGATGACACTCTTGCTATATCATCATTGTAACCAGCTTTTTCAGCCTTCCAGGATTCATCACATCCACAACTTCCTGGCGTCTCAACATTTATGTTAAGATCTCTCCTCCAGAGGCAGTGACTGACAGTCGGTGGGAAAATCCTGAGTAAGCTGGATCAACTTTAAGGCAGTGCAGCCGCCTCCAGGGCATCGAAACATCAGCGTGTTAAAGCTTTGTCGAAACTCTCAGGCACTTTGTTGTGTTTGGATGTTTCTTAACGTTTACTGTTTTAATATGTTACTCAATTTTTTCTCTTATTTTAAGAACATTTTTTCATTACGTTGTTCTCAGTAATATATATTTCTTATCGCTTTTCCAAAGAATTCATCTTTCAGGTCACTAAATAATATTTCCTCAGTAATCTGCTGTAAGAAATTACACAAGTCTATATCTAATTTTTGTATTTTATTTTTAGCATAAAAAAAAATCATGAGTTTTCTTCTTCCCTGCGATACCGACGTAAGATGATCCCATTCACTCTTTGAAAATATTTATACAATTTCCAGCAATTTTCAATTTTTTTCCAGACGGGGGAACCAAAACTTTCGTTTTGTTCAATAACCGACACAGGTTTGGCGCATCACTGTTTAAGACAAGAAATATATTCATAGCACTGACAGTGATAGTGTTGACTGAATTAGTAATAATGGTAGAACTGCTGACAAATATGTTAGGCAAATGGATACAGATGCAACTAATGTGACATTTTATTGTGGCAACGTTTCGCTCTCCAAAAGCTCCTGGAGAGTGAAAGTTGCCACAATAAAATGTTATATTAGTGGCATCGGTGTCCGTTTACTTGACTGAATTAGTTTGATATCGAATCTGAAAATTCTTCGCAGTCGTATTTTCTTTACTTGACAGCCATTATGATTAATTTCAGGAGATCCAGTTATCTTTGAATTATTGTCAATTTTAAACTCCAGCAGATTTTTGTTTAAAGAAGCCTGACAATCCTATTATTTTTTTAACATCAGAGATGATCTGGAAACATTGGTTTTATAATGCAGAGATGTGTGGGCGAATATCTGATTCAGACCTACACCAGATTCACTAAAAAAAAATTATTTTTACGTAACAATAATTTAATGGTTATAATCATAACCATGTTATATCTAAAGAGGTGGACCGGTAAGCCAGCGAAGTCCTTGGTCAGATGACCAAAAGCTGTGAGTCATCATGACTAAGACCCGCGTCAGGTAACATCCTGTTTCCTGACAAACGTTATTCCTACCGATCTAATTATTTACACTTTACAGACAGTAATTTAGGTGATACTTCGTTAACTGACCTCCTCACGTGGAATACAGCTTCTTATATAATTCCTACTTTGATTAATTCACAAAAATTACACACTGTCGAGAGGACACCTTAGCCAACTATTCTATGGATGTTTATCTTTCCCGATGCATCCTCAAATGTTCTGATATTCAGGACAGATCTTGACCTTCTTTTCTCAAATTTTCTTCATTTGGCTTGTCTTCTGACTTTCTTTTCACTTCACCAGGTCTGTCTTCTGGACTTCTCACCATTTTCTCTTGCAGTTGTAATTTTTTAATGGCCCAGAGCGGCCCGGAAGGTCGTCTAAACTTTTCTCTCCAAAGTGTGGGTTAGTTGTGAATTGTTGTTAGCTGTTTAAATTACTATTAGTTATAAACTGTTGTTAGTTGTGAATGGTGAGTAGCTGTGTATTGTTCTTAGTTGTGAACTGTTTCCATCCACGGTATTTTGACTCGTGTTTATCATTTCTGTGATTGAGTTAGGCATCAAACTCCGTTATTTATGTTTTAGACAGGTATTTCAGTGTTTGCTCTGTCTGTCTGTCTGTCTCTTTCTCTGCTAGTTAGTCGACAATAACGTAGTACAAATGAAGTAATCCCTGCAGCGGGGCTTAACATCAATCCCTGATGGATTTACCACCCTCGCCACATTGCGTTCCTCCCAACACCATCCTGTGACAACACCGCCGCCTCCCTTTCTTGTGGCTCTCTAGTTCTAAATGGATTGTTTGTACTTCATTTCACTATGCTGTTAATATGTTTTTTTATTTTATGCAAACAAAAAACCTCTCTTGGTAGACAGTGGAGAAAGGTTGTAGATAAACATATTAAGTTTTGTTAAACTGAGAAAGCTTTGGTTTTCATGGTAAGAGAAAGCCAACATATTCTTGGCTGAATAAATTTATTAATCCTTTGCCGAATTGTAAAATGTT
>NC_091317.1:3649890-3722390 GCF_038502225.1 Cherax quadricarinatus
AAATATATATAGTTGGGTTAGGCTAAAATAAATTGTTCTTGTTAGAAAACTTACCTAACCTTATTATAAGATTCTTCTGGTGCAACATTATAATTTTTTACATTAACATTAATGAAAAAAATATATCTTTAAACGTATAGGAGAAAATTTAAGAAGGGACTTAATTTTAAATGAGTTCTTGCTAATTGACCAATTTTACATATTCGGCACGACATATATATACATGTATATACCTTGAGAGGGTTTCGGGGGTCAACGTCCCCGCGGCTCGGTCTCAGACCAGGCCTTGTGGTGGATCAGGGTCTGATCAACCAGGCTGTTACTGCGGGCTGCACATAAGCTGACATACGAACCACAGCCCGGTTGGTGAGATACTGACTTGACGTGCCTGTCCAGTGCCTTCTTGAAAACAGCCAGGGGTCTATTGGTAATATTCCTTATGTATGCTGCGAGGCAGTTGAACAGTCTTGGGCCCAGGACACTCATTGTGTTGTCTCTTAGTGTACTCGTTGCGCCCCTGCTTTTCATTGGTGGAATGCTGCATCTCCTGCCGAGTTTTATGCTTTCATAGTGAGTGATTGTCGTGTGCAATTTTGGTACTAATCCCTCTAGGATTTTCCAAGTTTATTATATCATGTATCTCTCTCGCCTGCGTTCCAGGGAATAAAAATCAAGGGAGATTAACCGTTCCCAGTACTTATGTGTGCCGTGAAAGTTCTTTGTACACTCTCCAGATCAGCAATTTCGCCTGCCTTGAAGGGGGAGTTAGTGAACAGCAGTATTTCAGCCTAGAGAGAACAAGCGAGTTGAAGAGAATCATCATGCGCTTGGCATCCCTAGTTTGCAATACATATATATATAGAGATATATATATATATATATAGATATATATATATATATATATATATATATATATATATATATATATATAATCTCAAACAAATTTTCGCTTGCCTTACTCAGCAAGAAGAGTGTTGCTATTTAAGCAAAAATCTGCAAGTTTTACCTATTCGGAACGACACACACTCACTTATATATATATATATATATATATATATATATATATATATATATATATATATATATATATGTCGTGCCGAATAGGCAGAACTTGCGATCTTGGCTTAAGTAGCAACGCTCAGCTTGCCATATAAGACAAGCGAGAATTTGTGTATGCAATAATTTCGCCAAAATCATTCTGAACCTAATGAAAAAAGTATATTTCACTGTGTTTGTTTAGTATTAAATTATTGTAAACAAATCTAAAATATATGTAGTTGGGTTAGGCTAAAATAAATTGTTCTTTTTATGATAAGGTTAGGTAAGTTTACAAAGATTCTTTTGGTGCAAAATTAAAAATTTTTATAATAACATTAATGAAAAATATATACATATCTTTAAACGAATAAGAAAAAAATTTAGAAAGGGCTTAATTTTAAATGAGTTCTTGCTAATTGACCAGTTTTATATATTCGGCACGACATAATAAATAAATAAAATATATATATATATATATATATATATATATATATATATATATATATATATATATATATATATTCTATATATATATATATATATATATATATATATATATATATATATATATATATATATATATATATATATAGAGAGAGAGAGAGAGAGAGAGAGAGAGAGAGAGAGAGAGTAAGAGGTAGATGTAACAAGAGGAAAATGACAACAAGTAAGGAGGAGGTGAAAGTGTATAAACTAAGGGAGGAGGAAGTTCGGGTGAGATATAAGCATCTATTGGCAGAAAGGTGGGCTGGAGCAAGTACGAGTAGTGGGGGGTTGAAGAGGGTTGGAATAGTTTTACAAATGCAGTATTAGAATGTGGGCGAGAAGTTTGTGGTTATAGGATGGTGGGGGCAGGAGGAAAGAGGAGTGATTGGTGGAATGATGAAGTAAAAGGTGTGACAAAAGAGAAAAAGGTAGCTTATGAGAGGTTTTTACGAAGCAGAAGTGTTATAAGAAGAGAGTGGTGAGAGAGTGCAAAAGGAGAGCACATGATAGAGTGGGAGAGGCACTGTCAAGAAATTTTAATGAAAATAAAATTTGGAGTGAGTTAAACAAGTTAAAAACCCTAAGCCTAGGAAACAAGTGGATTTGTCAGTTTAAAACAGAGTAGGGGAGTTAGTAGATGGGGAGATTGAGGTGTTGGGTAGATGGCGAGAATATTTTGAGGAACTTTTAAATGTCGACAATAAAAGGGAGGCGGTAATTTCATGAACTGGCCAGTTAGGTATACCATCTTTCAGGAGTGAAGAAGAGCAGAATGTAAGTGTGGGGGAGGTGCGTGAGGCATTACGTAGAATGAAAGGGGGTAAAGCAACTGGATCTGATGGGATCATGACAGAAATGTTAAAAGCAGGGGGGGATATAGTGTTGGAGTGGTTGGTAATTTTGTTTAATAAATGTATGAAAGAGGGGAAGGTACCGAGGGATCGGCAGATAGCATATATAGTTCCTTTATATAAAAGGAAGGGGGACAAAAGAGATTGTAAAAATTATAGAGGACTAAGTTTACTGAGTATACCAGGAAAACTGTACGGTAGGGTTATTATTGAAAGAATTCGAGGTAAGACAGAGAGTAGGACTGCAGATGAGCAAGGAGGTTTCAGAGTGGGTAGGGGATGTGTAGATCAATTATTTACATTGAAGCATATATGTGAACAGTATTTAGATAAAGGTAGGGAAGTTTTCATTTAATTTATGGATTTAGAAAAGGCATATGATAGTGGATAGGGGAGCAATGTGGCAGATGTTGCAAGTATATGGAATAGGTGGTAAGTTACTAAATGCTGTAAAGAGTTTTTACGAGGATAGTGAGGCTCAGGTTAGGGTGTATAAAAGAGGGAAGACTATTTCCCGGTAAAAGTAGGTCTTAGACTGGGATGTGTAATGTCACCATGGTTGTTTAATATATTTATAGATGGGGTTGTAAAAGAAGTAAATACTAGGGTGTTCGGGAGAGGGGTGGAATTAAATTATGGGGAATCAAATACAGAATGGGAATTGACACTTACTTTTTGCTGATGATACTGTGCTTATGGGAGATTCGAAAGTGAAATTGCAAAGGTTAGTGGACGAGTTTGTGTGTGTGTAAAGGTAGAAAGTTGAAAGTGAACATAGAAAAGAGTAAGGTGATGAGGGTATCAAATGATTTAGATAAAGAAAAATTGGATATCAAATTGAGGAGGAGTAAGGAAGAGCTGAATATTTTCATATATTTGGGAGTTGACGTGTCAGTGGATTGATTTATAAAGGATGAGGTTAATCATAGAATTGATGAAGGAAAAAAGGTGAGTGGTGCGTTGAGGTATATGTGGAGACATAAAACGTTTTCTATGGAGGCAAAGAAGGGAATGTAAGAAAATATAGCAGTACCAACACTCTAATATGGGTGTGAAACTTGGGTTGTAAATGTAGCAGCGAGGAGGCGGTTGGAGGCAGTAGAGATGTCCTAAGGGCAATGTGTGGTGTGAATATTATGCAGAAAATTAGGAGTGTGGAAATTAGGAAAAGGTGTGGAGTTAATAAAAGTATTAGTCAGAGGGCTGAAGAGGGGTTGTTGAGGTGGTTTGGTCATTTAGAGAGAATGGATCAAAGTAGAATGACATTGAGAGCGTATAAATCTGTAAAGGAAGGAAGGCGGGGTAGGGGTCGTCCTCGTAAAGGTTGGAGGGAGGGGGTAAAGGAGGTTTCGTGGGCGAGGGGCTTGGACTTCCAGCAAGCGTGCATGAACGTGTTAGAAGTGAATGGAGACGAATGGTATTTGGGACCTGACGAGCTGTTGGAGTGTGAGCAGGGTAATATTTAATGAAGGGATTCAGAGAAACCAGTCATTTTTATATAGCCGGACTTGAGTCCTGGAAATTAAGTACAATGCCTGCACTTTAAAGGAGGGGTTTAGGATACTGGCAGTTTGGAGGGATATGTTGTGTATCTTTATTACGTATATTCTTCTAATGTGTTGTATTATGAGCACCTCTACAAAAACATTGATCATGTGTGAGTGAGGTGAAATTGTTGAATGATGAGAGTATTTTCTTTTTAGGGTCACCCTGCCTCGGTGGGAGACGGCCGACTTGTTGAAATATATATATGTATATATATATATATATATATATGTATATGTATATATATATATATATATATGTATGCAATAAGATCACAGTAAACAGGTGATTTCAGAATATGCAAAACAACCACTCTGAAAGAATAGAGAAATTCCAAGCGCTTTCGTGACTACTCACATTATCAAGGAACTAGCATAGTTCCTTGATAATGTGAGTAGTCACGAAAGCGCTTGGAATTTCTCTATTCTTTCAGAGTGGTTGTTTTGCATATATATGTATATATATATATATATATATATATATATATATATATATATATATATATATATATATATATATATAGGTAGTAGGTTGGTAGACAGCAACCACCCAGGGAGGTACTACCGTCCTGCCAAGTGAGTGTAAAACGAAAACCTGTAATTGTTTTACATGATGGTAGGATTGCTGGTGTCCTTTTTTCTGTCTCATGAACATGCAAGATTTCAGGTACGTGTTGCTACTTCTACTTACACTTAGGTCACACTACACATACATGTACAAGCATATATATATACACCCCTCTGGGTTTTCCTCTATTTTCTTTCTAGTTCTTATTCTTGTTTATTTCCTCTTATTTCCATGGGGAAGTGAAACAGAATTCTTCCTCCGTAAGCCATGCGTGTTGTAAGAGGCGACTAAAATGCCGGGAGGAAGGGGCTAGTAACATCTTCTCCCGTATATATTACTAAATGTAAAAGGAGAAACTTTCGTTTTTCCTTTTGAGCCACGCCGCCTCGGTGGGATACGGCCGGTGTGTTGAAAGATATATATATATATATATATATATATATATATATATATATATATATATATATATATATATATATATATATATATATATGAAATCGAGAGACAAGTGATTTTGAATCAACTGAACTGTGGCTTGGCCAGGACTCTATCCTGCGTTCCCATGCTCAGCCTTGTGAGAACTGAACAAAGTACACATCACTCTCTCCACTAAACCAGCCTCCGTGGGATACGGCCGGTGTGTTGAAAGAAGAAATATATGTTAATTTTAAAACTTCAAAGGATCTGTGCTCCACAATATAAGTTTTATTCCACTATATGAGCCTTTACTGTGTGCCAAAATTTGGACCATTTCATGCACATTTAAAAGTTGCGCAAAACTTCATCTTTGGTTTCTCTCGCAGATGGCATTCTCAGCATGGAGTACACGAAGTGCATCGGAATGGTGGTTAATAGGGTGTCCCTTCAAGCTTTTCTCAACTTCCCGGCTTACGCTGCGAGATGATGTACTTGGCATGTCGCAATTCTTTCACCTGATGCAGAACCTACCTTTCACATAAAATCTTTAAGAAGTCCTGCGAAGCCTGCTGTGCCATCTACACGAGGGCAAGAATCCCTACCAAGTGGTTAGATTCCTACGTGCGGAAATTGGAGAAGTTAATACGAGAATGCCAGAACCTCAAGAGTCCAAAGCGAGGTGATACGCAAGCGAGGATTTTCCAGGACTCCCTTGGCGACCTCTTTGACATCGGAGCCAGTGATGCCCTGGCGCAGATTACCGTCGGAGAAAATTGCGCGTTTTACCAAATGAAACGCGAGGATATCACCTGCAGCATATCTGGCCCTGATCTCGTGACAGCGGTGTTACGACTTAATCTTCACCGTAACAATAAGGGCACAAATAACTCCATTTTCTTTTTTAGTTTTATTTTATTACCAATAATTTAGTTTCATCGGTATTTGGTTAGCGAATTAAAATAACCACAAGCAATTATAAATGAAATACTATACAGCAAGAAACCCAATCTTACGTTCAAATTCTCATTAACAGAGTATGATACAATAATTTCAACTAATAATCTACTAATCTCACCATTTAACTCTTTTAGAAAGGTCTGGGGTAACGAAATAGTTATCTTTCTTAAGTGACATGAATTACCAGACTTCAGGAAACTAATGGCAAAGGCAAGACAATAGACTTGGTATAAAGTTTTAGTTTAAGCTAGGAGCTTTGGGTTGAAGACCCGTACAGAGTCAGAGCTAGGAGCTGACTGACTCACTCAACTACTCCATAGTATGACTTCAGCTCGGCCAGAAGGCGACGCGTGGCGTCAATTCTAGAACCACCAATTGGTCACTACAGTAGTGGTTACACATTCGTAATACCTAACCTAATAATAATATAATACAATATAATATAATACAGTGAGAGTACTTTTGATGATTCATACTGTACCCGATAATAATATATAGTCGAACCTGCTTTATCTAGCTAGTAATAAAGTGGTTCGCGATATATTATTACAGAACTTATTTTAACCAGGCCTTTTATTTTTGTATATAATGGAGTGAAGTAAGGGCGCGTAACACCTCCCCACTCGCGACTGACGGTCGCCATTGACTTATACTCTCGGTGGTGGGTAGCATAGGTTGTAACATAGACAGCAGTCCTACATCATCTCCAGCTTTCTCCACAACATAGATGGTCATAAAAGTACCGACTCGTACTGTTAAAATAAAGGTATATTAATAAAGATTCAAGGCCTAGAGAGGGCATCAGCAATGAGATTATGTTTTCCTTTCATATGGGAAATAGTAATAGAGAAGGGTTGAATTCTCAAAGCCCAACGAAGTATTCTGGCGTTCTTCGATTTCATAGTATTTATGAAGGTCAAAGGATTATGATCGGAGTACACCGATATCTGATGGGGAGAAGATCCTAAATATACATCAAAATTCTCTAGGCATACAACGAAAGGTAAGGCTTCTTTTTCTATAGTTGAATAATGAATTTGATGTTTCTTTAACTTAGAAGAAAAATAAGAAACAGGTTGTAATAGGTCAGAATTTGGAGCCTTCTGTAACAATGCGGCTCCCAAAGCATACGCACTTGCATCTATTTGTAAGTGGAATGGTTTATTAAAATCAGGACTTAGCAATACTGGGGAAGAGGATAGTAATCTTTTTAAACGATTAAAAACAATTTCACAGTCCTGGTTCCATGAAAACTTTGTTTTTGGACTTGTTAATTCAGTTAGGGGAAAAGCTACCTGTGCAAAATTCGAAAGAACCGACGGTAGTAACCGGCAACTCCTAAAAATCTTGATACGCTTTTCCTATCCTTAGGGGTAGGAAAATCTAAGAGGGCCTTTACTTTGGCGTTCAAAGGAGCGACTTCACCTTGTCTAATCCGAAATCCTAAGTATTTAATTTTCGTCTGGCCAAACTCACACTTGGACAAATTCACTGTAAAATTATGTTTGCTTAAGGCGTCAAACAAGACTTTAAGCTGTCTAAGGTGTTGGGGCCAACTGTTGCTGTATACGACTAAGTCGTCTAAGTAAGCTTCTACTCCGTCCAATCCGCTGGAACGTAGAGGCCGCGTTACAGAAGCCGAAGGGCATAACGCAATACTTGTATAGGCCACCAGGTGTCGTGAAAGCCGATATCTCTTGAGCTCTTGGTGACAACGGGACTTGCTAATACCCTCTTAACAAGTCCAATTTACTGATATACTTAGCTCTGGAGACCTTGTCTATTAAGTCGTCAATTCTGGGTATTGGAAACCCATCAGGTACTGTTACAGCATTGACTTTTCTAAAATCCGTGCACATACGGGAGGTCCCGTCTGGTTTGGGGACTAGAATGCACGGGGATGCCCAAGGACTGTTACTTGGTTTTATCAACCCTTGTGAGAGTAAGAAGTTCACCTCTGCCTCTAGCTCACCTTGTTTCTTGGGACTCACTCTGTAGGGAGATTGCTTGATTGGAGTAGGTTCTCTGAGAGTAACATCGTGCACACCCAACGTACACGGTTTTGGGACGTCGTTGAATAGGTGGAGACTTTCCTTAATCAGGGATTTTATTTCGTGTCCTTTGTCCACTTCCAGATTTATCAGTAGAGAATTTAAATTTTTTAAGGCTGTCGAATTGTTCAGAAGAACCGGTACTCCTATCATTTCATCTGAACTTGCTGGTACCCGTTCTTGGTTCAGAGGCGTTATAGTAGAAATTGGAGAAACGATACCTGAATAGGGTTTAAGTTGGTTAACGTGATACGTCAGTTGTGAGTTCCTCTTCTTCGGCGTCCTTACCAAGTAGTTCACGTCACTTAGGCGCTTCACGATTTCTAAAGGACCTTCAAATTTGGGCTGTAGAGCATGTCCCTGATGAAATCGTTGAACCAGAACTTGATCTTTTGGTTCAAATGAACGAAGTTTAGTTCGACGATCGTATTCCTCCTTCATCTTACTCTGTGCTTGTCGTAAGTTTTCGGCGGCCAATTCTCTAGCTAGGCTCAGGCGTTCTTTCATTAAGGTAGGAGAGCTCCTAAAAGTCGGCGTTTCTTCCCCGGTCCAAGCTTCTTTGAGAACCTGTACTGGTCCTCTAATTTGATGCCCATATATTAACTCAAATGGCGAAAACTTCAAGTTGTCTTGTTCGCTTTCTCTTAAGGCAAACAAGAGTAGTGGAATACCTTCATCACAATCTTTGGAATACTGCAAACAATAGGACCTCATCATAATCTTCAAAGTTTGAAGGAACCTTTCCACCACGCCTTGTGATTGGGGTCGATAGGCCGTCGCGTAAACCGTCTTGACCCCTAACTGAGCCAAGGCTTCACGGAAAAATTTTGAAGTAAAATTCGACCCTTGATCCGATTGAACTTCTCTTGGAAATCCGAAGTGAGAGAAGACCTTAATCAATGCTCTCACTATTTTGCGAGCATTAATCCTCCTGAGAGGAACTGCTTCCGGGTACCTGGTGACGGTGTCCATGATAGTGAACAGGAACTGGTTGCCCTGCCGAGTCTTGGGCAGCGGGCCGACACAGTCGATCACCAGACGTGAAAAGGGTTCGCCTCTTACTTGTATAGGGTTCAACGGCGCAGGTGGTGGATTATGTGCAGGTTTGCCTACTAGTTGACACATGGAACAGCTTCTTACATACCGTTCCACTTCCTTCATTTTTGGCCATGTGAAGTGCTTAGCAATTTTTCTAAAAGTCTTTTGTCCCAGATGTCCACCTTGAGGACTGTCATGAGCAAACTTACATGCTAAATTTCTAAACGGGGTAGGCAAGACCACTAGATGATCACTTTTAAGAGATCCTAGTTTCTTTTTCAGTAAGTCCTTCTCCCAATAGTAAGAGTTGTCACTTTTAAGGGCTTCTTCTCCCGACACAGCAAACTTCCTGATGTCACTTAAGGAGGGGTCTATTTGGAGTTCTCTTACTAGATCCTCCTTCGAGAATAAATCTATTTCGGAAACCACCGACTTAGGAACTGGTATCGGTTCCGGGTGGACTGTTGGCTCGAAACTCGAGCTTTCGTTGAATATGTCTCCTACTCCTACGTCGACGTCGTCCATGACTTCCTCCGATACCAACGGAGAACGCGACTGTTTGGTCATTGCCCGGGTTACTACGCTCAGAGGAAAGAGGGTAGGTTCCGTTCGTCGGGCTTCGATGACTTAATTTTCCTCGGTTGGATTTTCCATAACTATGGGCTCTTTCCATATTCCTTCTTCCGCTAAGTCTTTCCCAATCAATAGGTCTACGTCTTTTATGGGGAAGTTAGTTGGACACACTCCGATTGACGTCCAGCCTGTAAAAATAGGAGTTTCGACATATAACTTGTACAGGGGTACTCGCGTAGTGGAGCCACCATAAGCTTCCAACAGAGCGTCGAAACCCGTATATGATCCGGCGGGGAATGATAACAGTCCTTCTCTTAACAATGTTAAGTAGGACCCCGTATCCCTAAAGGAATTTACTTGCAACAACTGGCTATCGGTAATTCCTACTTTGCTTTTGGAAAAGTAAGGACTCATAGCCCTTGACAAGTTTGACGATGATACCCATGTTCTGCTTAGTCAACTAGGAGGATCTGTTCCTTTTCCTTGGGACAGAGCGTCTACTCTTGGCTCGGACTTCCTTGGATGAGTCGTAGAGGATAGGATTTGTGTGGGCAATCTATAGGATGGACTCCTTCCCTTGTCCCTATCACGCTTAAAGCATTGTGATTTGAAATGTCCCAGCTTCGAACAGTACGAACATTTAATTTTTTCCCATGACCTATCTGGTCTATAGGATGGGCTCGATTGAATTTGGTGTTTTACTTCGGGTTTACCCGTTACACGAGAGTGAACGGGTTGGGTAGGTCGCTTACCGAAAGGCTTCGCAGGTTCGGGTCTCGTTGCTGGTTTGATAACCTGGCTGCTTTCAGATTGTACCAACCTCTGGGAAATCTCAAAGTTGTCTGCCAGCGCGGCAGTCTCTAACAACGTCGTTTGCGGATGGCCAACAAGATACTGGCGAACTCCCTCTGGAAAATTTGCATACAAATCTTCTAGTAACATTAATTGTGATAGATCTTTTAAAGTCGTGACCCGAGAAGCTCGACACCAACGTTCAAACGCCACTGCTTTCCCTCGGGCAAAATCTAAATAAGTTTGTCCTGTTTGCCGTTTCATGGAACGAAAAGCTATTTGGTAACTAATAGGGAGCATGTCATATGCTTCTAAAATAGTTCTCTTTACTACGTCGTACTGGACATAAAACTCATATGGTAAGGAGGCGACACAAGACTGCGCCTTTCCATACAGAGACGTGTGCAGCAATGTGGCCCATTTGTCTTTGGGCCAGCCCATTGAACGTGCCTGATTCTCAAAAATTTCAAAGAATTCATCTAAGTCTGTTTCGTTAAACTCAGGTACCATCAGAGCTGCTTTATGTAAGTCAAACCCGGTTACAGTGCTCTTCACGTCTCTTTCTTCCGGAGTTCCCTTCTGCTTTGTTTCAAAACGAAACCTTTCACGCCTAAATTCTTCCTCGTTTAGACGTCTTCTAGCTTCGATTTGAGAGTTTTGTAATAGTAATATGCGTTCTATTCTCTCTAGTTGTTCGGACGTGAAATTCCCAAGAGGTAATGACACCGAGGGGAATTCGGGCGTCTTCTTCGGAAGTATTTTGGGATGAGCACCAGTCCTAAAATTATCCCCGTCATTTGACTGAGGGTTCGTTCCACCACCGATACATACTCCGGGAAAATGAACGGGGGAGAGCTTTGAGACGACTGAGTAGTAAGGCCTTGTAAACCCTGGTTCAAATTCATTATTTAAGGCAGTTCCCGTCCGTGGGATTCCTACTTCCGAATCTAATTCTGGCATTGCTTGGGATTTCGGAAATAATCTATCCTTAATTAGGGACCTAAGAGTCTCTGCGCTATGGTATCTATTATAAGGTATATCTAGCTGTCTAGCTATTTGCCAACACGTCTGTAATTTTAAAGTGTCAAGAGTAGCCTCTGTTAATTCATCTAATAATGACTTAATTTCTGGATCCATTTTCTTAATTCTCGCAAGGAAGCTTAATTTTAATGCAAAACAAATATGTACTTCAGGGTAAGTAGCTCCCGGACAGACAACCCATTTGTTACGACTTAATCTTCACCGTAACAATAGGGGCACAAATAACTCCATTTTCTTTTTTAGTTTTATTTTATTACCAATCATTTAGTTTCATTGGTATTTGGTAAGTGAATTAAAATAACCACAAGCAATTATAAATGAAATACTATACAGCAAGAAACCCAATCTTACGTTCAAATTCTCATTAACAGAGTATGATACAATAATTTCAACTAATAATCTACTAATCTCACCATTTAACTCTTTTAGAAAGGTCTGGGGTAACGAAATAGTTATCTTTCATAAGTGACATGAATTACCAGACTTCAGGAAACTAATGGCAAAGGCAAGACAATAGACTTGGTTTACAGTTTTAGTTTAAGCTAGGAGCTTTGGGTTGAAGACCCGTACCGAGTCAGAGCTAGGAGCTGACTGACTCGCTCAACTACTCCATAGTATGACTTCAGCTCGGCCAGAAGGCGACGCGTGGCGTCAATTCCAGAACCACCAATTGGTCACTACAGTAGTGGTTACACATTCGTAATACCTAACCTAATAATAATGTAATACAATATAATACAGTGAGAGTACTTTTGATGATTCATACTGTACCCGATAATAATATATAGTCGAACCTGCTTTATCTAGCTAGTAATGAAGTGGTTCGCGATATATTATTACAGAACTTATTTTAACCAGGCCTTTTATTTTTGTATATAATGGAGTGAAGTAAGGGCGCGTAACAAGCGGGAAGTGAGAGCTGGAAGCGACTTCGGAAAGAAAAAGAGAAGGCAAGAAGGACGATGGCAGAGGCCAAGGCAGCTTCACCCTCTGTTGTAGCATTTCAGCTGTCTTCCGCGTCCTCCTCCAGCCTCGAGCCCGAGGGCAACGAAGACTTTGCTTCTCTCCCAGTTGTTCGACAACGCTTACGGCGCCTCCCAGGCGACCGAAGAACACTTTTACCTCTACTGCTGTCACGTTAGCCCTCGATCGAGTCAACTTCCCGAACCGTGAAGCCATGTTCGTGGCAGGAGTCGGGGTAGGGGCTCTTAGCCATAATCTCTCGAGTCTGACCCTCTACAGAAGCTCAGTTCAGCGATGTAGGCGGCAGGCATGGCTTCGAGCGGACACTCAAGATTGAGAATTCACCCAAGAGGTCCGTTTCTCCTGCACTGGGACGCCAAGCTTCTCCCAGACTACACTGGGGATATGGGAAGGTTGGACCGTGTAGCTGTGCTCGTTACTGACCTGTGCAGTTTCGCGAAGTTGTTGGCTGTGCCGAAGACAGAAAGGGAAACAGGGGAGGCACAGGCAGAGGCATGCATGGCGGCTCTTGATGGTTGGTCACTGTCTTCATATTCAAGGCCTGGTCTATGAATATGAACACAGATCTCCACCTTGGAGCCTGTAAGCTGATCAAAGAAGGGCTTTGGAGGGAGCTCGTGTGGACAGCTTGCCATCATCATGCCTTGGAGAGTGTCCTCTCCAGTGTTTTCAAGGTAGTCTGAGCCGATGGAAGGACCGGAAACTGGACTCTTCAAGAGGTTTCGGATGCAGTGGCCCAACGTCAACCAAGAGATATATGTGGGAGGGAGTGACAAACAGGCCAAGTTTTGGCCCCCAGGCCAGACGCATCACACGCGGTGGATGGGGAAATGATTGTACATCCTGAAGGCCTTCCTCTTCCGAAACCAGTTCAATCTCACTGTCAGTGGAACGCCTTCCAGCTGAGCAAAAAACTAATGGAAAAATAAATAAAGAACGACTCTAAGAATAATAAGAATATTGTCTTTTGAGGATTTTACTTAAAATTTAATAATAAAAGTGGCCTTTGGTTCTGGTGCTGTATTAGGGCAGGAGTAGGTAAGGCCCTGAATGGATCTCTGATGTTTATGACGATGTAGGTAATCCTGGGCGGATGGTAACAGTCCGATGTTTTGGAATCTCCTGTACCACTTGGTTGGAGCACTACAAGTAAGATAAATAAGGGCCGGTAGTAGTCGGGCAATGTTAATTACTCCAATTAACAAGTATCTTGCTCCCTTATCTGGCGTCTACCCTGGATGACCACACCAGGAGCAGAGCTGGTAATTAGAAAAAAATAGACTGATTACCAACAAATATAACATTTTAGAATGAAAAAGAGTGGTAATAAATGCCAAAATCATTACTGGTAACCAGAAAACAAAAGAAGAAAACGAACAGTAATACTCCTGGTAGATCACCTTACCTGATCAGGAGAAGAGTGGAGGTGAAGTGAAGTTTCGCCCCAGCCCGCCATAGGGGTGTGCGCGACGTAACTCGCTAATGGTTCCTGGTTGCCTGAACAACCCTAACACCACTCACAACCCATTTTTCCCTCACAATACCCCCTTTCCAAAATTTATGGACGGAGTTAATAAGTAAATTAACAGAGGGAAAAGAACTATGTACAACCTCGGCTCAGCCAATCTGAAAAGTGGTTTTCGGAGCCAGATATATATACAACTTTAAACTTATAGGACTGAATAGCCAAAGCCCATCTCAAGAGTTTGTTATTTGAACCTTTAAAGTTTTCCAAGTACATCAGTGGCTTGTGATCTGTTTCAGGTACAAAGGGTTTTCCGTATAAGTAGTATCTGAATCTACTTATACCCCATACTAATGCGTAACATTCTTTCTCTACAGTGGAGTATCTTTCTTCTCTTGGCAGAAGCTTCTTACTGGCGAAAGATACTGGGGAAGGAGTCTCCTCATAATACTGAAGCAGTACAGCCCCCAGTCCAGAATGGGAGGCATCTGTTCGGAGACAAAAAATTTTATTAATATCTGGTAATTTTAGGACAGGGGGGTTGGAAAATATTCTTTTAATTTGTTCTAAGCTTTGGATGGCTTCTTCAAAACAACTAAGAGGATCCTTGACAGTCTTTTTTAAATAGTCTGTGAGGACTGAAGTTAAACCACTTAAATTTGGCATAAAACTTCTGTAGAAATTTACGGATCCAAGGAATCTTCTTAACAACTTTTTTGTAGTAGGGAATGTACTTTCTAAAACGGCTTTAGTCTTATAAGGAAGAGGTGATAAACTGTTGTCAGAGATATACCCGAGGTATTGTACCTTAGGATAGCCAAGAAAGCACTTCTGTTGCTTGACTGTAAGGCCATGAGTTCTTAGTCTTTTCAAAACCAGCGACAGTGTAGTTAAATGGTCTTCCCAGACATGTGTCATGATATAAATATTATCAAAATATACTGAGACATTCTTGAGATCAGAAAGGACTATTCTCATAAGCCTAATATACGTGGCACACGCGGTAACCAAGCCGAAAGGCATTGTGCGATATTGCATTAGTCCTCTATGAGTAGGGAAAGCAGTGTATGGTTTCGAGTCTGGGTGAAATGGTACTTGATGGTATGCTTGTGAGATATCTAACTCCGAGAAGAATTTACAGTCATGGAATTTATACAAGTCATGATCGATCACTGGCATGGGTTCTGCATCCCATTTAGTGATAGTATTTAAGTAACGAAAATCTTATGCCAATCTGTAAGAATTGTCTGGTTTCTTAACCATAACAACTGGTGAACAGAAAGCTGATTTAGAAGGTTCTATGATATTTAAGTTTAATAGTTTGTCAACTTCATTATCAGTTGTTTTCCGTAAGTGAACGGGAACAGGGTAGATTTTCCGCCTTACTGGTTCATGATCTGACAATTCAATCTTGTGTACAACAGTGGTGGTAAGTCCTGGAATCTCTGTGAATACGTCTGAAAAGGTATTTACTAAGGCACTTACTTGAGACTTTTGTTTATTTGATAGTTCACTGTTCATGTTGACATTTGAGTTATTCGGTGAAGGATCATCCGTTAAGATATCCAGTAGTTCTTTCGATTCTATAAGAGACTCGTCATCTATAATACATACTTTACATTCGTACGAATCACCACTTGTAACTACGCTGTAAGATGTAGTATCTTCATCAAAGGAGTTTAAACAAAGATTAACTTCTCTACGGTGGTACCGTTTCAAAATATTGACATGATACATTCATTCTTTACTCTTGACATCCAAGAGATAATCTACCTTATTACAGACCTTCACTACTTTATATGGTCCGCACCAGGTAATTAACAATTTGTTGGATTTGTCAGGTAGAAGAACTAAAACTTCATCACCAATATTAAAATAGGTCTTGTAGGTTTCCATAGACATCTTCAGGTTTTTAACGACCAAATTGGCGGTTTCTTCCAATATTTCCCTGAGATCTAAAAGAAACTGATAGCTGTTTTGAACTTCAGGTTAAATATCTTTTTACCATAGTTCATTCAAGATAGTGGTCCACGAGCATGTCTCCCATAAAGCAATTCAAAAGGGAAATAACCAAGGAAATCACTTGGAATCTCACGCATTGCGAAAAGAGCACATGGTAGAAATCTATGCCAGTCAGTTGCTTTAAGAATACATAGTTTCTTTAATAATGACTTTAGGATGGCATGTTGTCGCTCCACTCTTCCGTTACACATTGGATGGTAAGGTGTAGTGAAAAGAGGTTTAACACCCACAAGCTGATAAACCTGTTCCATTAATTCTGAAGTGAATTGTGCCCCTTGATCCGACAGAATTTCACGAGGTATACCTACACGTGAAAAAATAGAAAATAAGGCTTCTGCGACTACTATGGACGTAATGGATTTTAAGGGTACCGCCTCTGGGAAGCTGGATGCATAGTCAATCAGTTAAAATATATTTATGATCTGATGAGCGAGGACTGATAGGACAGACTATATCTACTGCAACCCTTTCAAAAGGAACTGAGAAAATTGGCATCTTTACCATAGGAACTCTCTTAGTTCGACCCTTTTGTGAGGAAAGTTGACATACGTGACATGATCTACAGTACTTATAGATGTCAGAGGACATACTAGGCCAGAAATATAGGTTTCCCTGTGTGAAAAATGACCAGAGACTGGTCATTAGAAATCTTTAAAATAGTTTCCCGGCAATCCCTCGGAATGACTAAGAGACTTCGACCCCCGTCATTGGGTTTATCCGCAGACACTATAGTCTTGTACAGAAGATCATGTTTGAACTGAAACTTATAAGAAAATTTCTTTGTATCACGTTGCCATTTAAAGCTAACTTACGAGTTTCCTCTAAGGAAGGACAAGTCTTTTGAAGACCCTCTAAATCTATGTGAGACAGCTCAATAGGTTTTCCTTTGGAAAGAACTAATGGGTTGATAGGTTTTACCTTAGACTGAGCTCTGGTAAGGACGTTAATCGTGTCCTGTTGCTGAAAAGATTTTGTCACACTTAGTTTTTCACTGGTTTCTGCGTTTTCCGGTTTTGGTGACTGACTTAAGTTATCCAACTGAATCACTTCTGGAGATATCTGTGAAGAAACAGAAGTATTAGGTTCCAACCCTTTCTTGGAAGCTCTTCTGTTACAAAAAACGCGATTTCTAATAAGCATAGAGATCTCCAGTGAATACTAGAAAGGACTGCTCTTCTAACATCCAGCCTGTTACTGGGTTTTTGTAACAACTAGTCAGTATCCTGGTCCAATTATCCATTAGAATTCAGTAAGATTTAATAGTGCTTCAGGATTACAACTGGTAGGCTACTAACCAAAGAAATTAAAATTTAATAAGTTTAATAATAATAAAATTGTCTAGGCGTATATTATATAAGTAAATTAAATTAATCAATATAAACTAATAATAATCACTTCTCTCGTGTACAGTAGTACTGTGCTGAAGGCACATATCACATCTTTATGGCTTTTAAGTACCGTCTGGTACATTATTAGAAGTTGACAACATAATACAAATATATACAAATAAGTTTGTGTGTATGTGTGTAAGTGCTCTAAGTAGTTTGCTATGTCTCAAGACTCGACTAGACTTAACCAGTGACTGACTAAAAGTCCTCACATAAACTAACTTCTTGACCAACCTGGCAATCAGAACAGCTTGCTTGATCAATAAAACGACTGATAAGCCGAACAGCAATATAACAAGCAACAGCGACACAGAATCAGGAACAAGGAGATAATATAACGACACTAAGTAGGGATCATCTGCAGATCCTCCACAAAAGTCACAAAACTCCCATAATACTGAATCTAAGTTCAGCATAAGAAAATCCCTGACTGTGACAGTGCACACATACCAGTACAAATTAGGTCAGAAGCTACAGCTCAGGACCTGGGTTGCTCAGAGTGTCTATAAGACACACAACCTCAGTACAACGTCGAAAATCACTAAGTCTAGGCAATGTTCTGTGAACAGAGTCCCCCAGAACCAACAACAAGAAAGCGACAGAGACTATCCTCCAACAAGGGCCCACAAGGGAGAGGAGTGTGGGATGTCTTGATAGGAGAAAGTCCAGCAGACAAGAGATAGCACAGCCCAGCTAGACTACTCCAGGCGAGGTGTGACACCCCCTGATCACGTGATATCTCCATCCTGCTGCTGCCCAGCAACACCGAGAAGCCGGCAGGGAAACGAGCAACGAGCGATAATTACAGTAGTTAGACAATCAAGACTTGAACTATGAGCACTGAATAATATATATAAATGATACATCCTACCTAATAATATAACTAAATCAAATAATAATATAAAGCAATATATTTACGATTTAGCTATTATCGCAAATATAAGCAATATAAAATTATATGAAAAGGTAATATACATTATATACATTGTGACCCATTCAGGGGTCGCAGTATCTTCCAAATTCCAAACAGTCTCTTTCAGATGGGAAAGTAGCCCCTTGAATGTTCCCAACCAAAACAGAACAAGAAGTTATTGGGGCAACTACTGCATCTACCCATCCTGAGAACCATTTGCACTTTATGAAACATCTGATTGTTGGAAAAGAATCGCTTCTTCCTAAATAATCAGTTAATTTAGTGGACTTACAACGTGATGAATCTAGGTTAGGGAAAAAGCTTACTCGAGATAATACAGGAACATCCAGTGTCTCTAAGAATTGTTGATACATTCATGCCAGGGCAATCTGGAAGGATTTGTGTATTCCCATCCCCCCAAGCCTGACTGGAAGTGAGGCTTGCAACCACTGTTCATCTTCAAGAGAAAGATTCAATACACTCTCTAGCACGGTCTTAAGGAGGTAGTCATATTCCTTGAGTTTTGGACTGCTGAAGGCTGGGGAGCATCTCAGGAAGTAGGTAAGTTCTGGGATTGACAGGCACCTGGTGAGTAGGTAGAAGAAATCATGTGTACCGATGTCTTTCATCCGTCCTTCCATCGTCCTGAGGTCTGAGATTTTCTTTTCTAGGATCAGATCAATCGCACTGGACCCAAGAGGAGGACCAAGGAGAGTGCTGTTGGCTGGATCAATGGCTCGTGCTCCAGGTAAAATAACACTAATATTCTGACTCATCTGTCGATTGGTAGAAACTATTTCACATTTGGTGTGGTATATATATATATATATATATATATATATATATATATATAGATAAATATCGTTCTTTTTCTCATCTCGTTTTGTTACTCTCATTTTTCAATCCAGTTTTTGTATTTTTTTTCAATTTACAACTCACTTGTTTTTCTTTGTCTTTTATACATATAGCTTTCCTTATTTTCTCTTCTTGCAGCTTTTCATTCCCCCCCCTCTCTCTGTCTCTACTCTCTCTCTCTCTCTCTCTCTCTCTCTCTCTCTCTCTCTCACCCTTCCCTCTTCCCTCCGTTAGTGCATTAAAGTAGAAAATTACTCTCCCCATGTAATAAGGGAAGTTTACACCACAAGCAGGAAGAGATTTCTCCTCTCACCCTTCATGTCAGTGACCCCTCTCTTCATGTCAGAGACCTCACCCTTCACGTCAGTGACCTCACCCTTCACGTCAGTGACCTCACCCTTCATGTCAGTGACCTCACCCTTCATGTGAGTGACCTCACCCTTCACGTCAGTGACCTCACCCTTCATGTCAGTGACCTCTCTCTTCATGTCAGTGACCTCGCCCTTCACGTCAGTGACCTCACCCTTCATGTCAGTGACCTCACCCTTCATGTGAGTGACCTCACCCTTCACGTCAGTGACCTCACCCTTCATGTCAGTGACCTCTCTCTTCATGTCAGTGACCCCTCTCTTCATGTCAGAGACCTCACCCTTCACGTCAGTGACCTCACCCTTCACGTCAGTGACCTCACCCTTCATGTGAGTGACCTCACCCTTCACGTCAGTGACCTCACCCTTCACGTCAGTGACCTCACCCTTCATGTCAGTGACCTCACCCTTCATGTCAGTGACCTCGCCCTTCACGTCAGTGACCTCACCCTTCACGTCAGTGACCTCACCCTTCATGTCAGTGACCTCACCCTTCACGTCAGTGACCTCACCCTTCACGTCAGTGACCTCACCCTTCATGTCACTGACCTCACCCTTCATGTCACTAACCTCACCCTTCATGTCAGTGACCTCACCCTTCACGTCAGCGACCTCACCATTCACGTTAGTGACCTCACCTTTCACGTCAGTGACCTCACCCTTCACGTCAGTGACCTCACCCTTCATGTCAGTGACCTCTCTCTTCATGTCAGTGACCTCACCCTTCACGTCAGTGACCTCACCCTTCATGTCAGTGACCTCACCCTTCACTTCAGTGACCTCACCCTTCACGTCAGTGACCTCACCCTTCATGTCACTGACCTCACCCTTCATGTCAGTGACCTCACCCTTCATAAGAACATAAAAAAGAAGGAACACTGCAGCAGGTCTACTGACCCATGCGTAGCAGGTCCATGTCCTCCCCCTCCCGGATAAGCCCAATGACCCACCTAGTCAGGTCACTTCCACTTAAGGAAGGAGCAAGGCATCAGACCCACTACCACAATATAGTCAGGTCCAACTCACACCCACCCACGCCCACTCACGTAGTTTTAAAAATAGGTTAGATAAATCTAATCTATTTTTAAAACTACACAACGTTTTAGCTTCTATGACGGTACTCGGGAGTTTGTTCCACTCATCCACAACTCTATTACCAAACCAGTGCTTTCCTATATCCTACCTGAATCTTATTTTTTTCCAACTTGAAACCATTGCTGCGAGTCCTGTCTTGGCTGAAAATTTTCAGCACACTATTTACATCCCCTTTATTTATTCCTGTTTTCCATTTATACACCTCGATCGTATCCCCCCTAATTCTACGCCTTTCGAGAGAGTGCAGATTGAGGGCCCTCAGTCTATCCTCATAGGGAAGGTTTCTGATACATGAGATCAACTTTGTCATCCTCCTCTGTACGTTTTCCCAGTGCATTTATATCCATTCTGTAATACGGTGACCAGAACTGTGCAGCATAATATAAATGAGGACTAACTAAGGACATACAGAGTTTAAGAACAATCTGAGGACTTCTATTATTTATACTTCTAGATATGAAGCCAAGGATTGTTAGCTTTATTGCGAACACTAATGCACTGCTGTCTTGATTTTAGATTATTGCTAACCAGAACTACTAAATCCTTTTCGCAGTCAGTAGTATTAGGATCTACATTATTTAGTTTATATGTGGCATGGATATTTTCTTGTCCAACATTTAGAACTTTGCACTTGTCTATATTAAACTGCATCTGCCACTTCTCCAACCATTACATCAGTCTATTCAAATCATCTGGTGGCCTGGTGGTTAAAGCTCTCGCTTCACACGGTGAGGGTCTGAGTTCGATTCCCAGCCAGAGTAGAAACATTGGGCATGTTTCTTTCCACCTGTTGTCTATGTTCCCCATCAGTAAAATGGGTACCTGGGTGTTAGTGGACTGGTGTGGGTCGCATCCTGGGACACTGACGTAATTTGCCCGAAACGCTGAGCATAACAAGAGACTTTCTATGTAAACACTCGTAAAATGCAAAAAATATTTTGGCAAGTGCTATTAGCACTTTAAATATAAAAAGAAAGTAGTATGTCACTGATGTCAGCTAGGACTATATACCTTGTACATGTACTCATAGTAAATAAAGATATTATTATTATTATTATTATTATTATTATCCTGGAGTACTCTAGTGTCCTCATTAGAATGAATTGGCCGGCCTATTTTGGTGTCATCAGCAAATTTGCTTATGTCACTATTTGTTCCTTCATCTATGTCGTTTATGTAAATTGTGAACAACAACGGGCCCAACACTGATCTCCGCGGAACACTTGTGACGTGCCCCCATTCTGATTTCTCCCCATTTATGCAAACTCTCTGCGGCCTATTTGTCAGCCATGCCTGTATCCAGGAAAAAATTTCTCCTATTCCGTGTGCCTTAAGTTTCCTCAATAGCCTCTGATGTGGAACTCAAGATGGCCACGAATTGTTTCGGCAGTTATTGATTCCGTAAGTTTTCCCACTGTGGAGGTAAGGCTTATTGGTCTATAATTCGAAGCTAAGGACCTGCCACCTGCCTTGTAAATTGATATTACATTTACAATTTACCACTTATCACTACAAACTGGCATAGTGCCTGATATGTTGAAAAGATTAGCCAAAGGTATGCTAAGTTTCTCTTTACATTCCTTTAACACCCTTTCAAACAGTTCATCAGGGCCTGGGAATTTGTTAGGTTTTAATTTCTCTATTTGTCTGAGGACCATGTCACTAATTACAGCAATCGTGCATAGTTCATTATCGTCCTGTTCTACATAATCTATTTCAGGAATTTCGCTAGTATTTTCCTGGGTAAAAACTGAGAGGAAGTAAGTATTGAAAATTTCACACATATCCTTATCACTGTCTGTGGTCTGACCAGAATTACTCTTAAGTGGCCCTATCTTGTCCCTAATCTTGCTTCTGTAAACCTGAAAGAACCCTTTTGGGTTAGTCTTCGAATCCCTTGCAACCTTAGCCTTATAATCCCTTTTTGCTTTTCTTATTCCTTTTTTCTCTCTCTCATTAATTAAATATATTGATTTCTTAACTGTCCATCCCTTCTTTTGATACGCCTATATATGCCTCTCTTTTGATCAATGAGATGTTTTAAGCTATTGTTCATCCATTTGGAATCGTTTTTGTTAGATCTAATTTCCTTACTCCGAGCAAAAGTTGTCTGGGCAGCTAGAACTATGCTCTGAAAAACGTCATATTGGCAACCAAGATCGCCTACCTGACTGTGAAGGCTTACTCAGCCCTGTAATAACTTCAGACAGTATTACCAAGGCTGGCTCCTCGTCAGGAAAATTAATGAATAGAAAAAGAAATAACAGACAAACATAAACACTTTATTATATAGAAAATATAAAATAAAACACTTAAATATGAAATATTAATCCTACATTAAAGAAAATGAAAAATGAAAAATATAAATAACTGAATTCAACGCTAATTTAAAACTAGGGTGTTGGTGACACTGTGTGTTGTTGAAATCGTAGCCGTTGCTGATGATGGAGGGGGGGATCGCAGGTGTTGGTTACAACCCACCGGTTCGTTCTTCATGGTATAGCCGTGAGTATTCTATCCCGATGACAGGAAAGCAGGTTCTTTACCGCTGCAATGATGAGGGGTTACGTCCTGCAATTTCATACAGGTGCACAGGTAATTAAATCCAAAAAGGGGAAGTCTCAGGACGTTAGTCCATCTCCATCAGTTCTACTCGTTGATTGGCAGGCGACCCTCTCTGTCATCCAAGCTGGAAAGATAGACAGGTTACCCACTACTTAAGAAATATCCATGATAAGTACAATACCTAAAAGATGTGGTGATTATTACAACAGTCAACTTAGAGCAAGACTGAGAGGACTAAGTTTATTATTGGTCAAAAGTGAAGCTTTCAACCAATAAATCCACTAGAATACAAGGCAGGCATGTACTTACAGTAGTGCTGGGAGCTGTGAGTCTAGTGATTACTGTTAGGACTGGAGCCCCACACGTCACCTTTCGAGGGAGGGGGGAAGAAGGAAGGGAAGGGATAGAGGGAGCTAGACTGACCCTACCTTAACAAGCAGCTGGCAGTCAAACTATCACTTTCAGGGTGCTAGAAAAAGGTGGGAATAGTGGGAGCTTGACTTACCCTACCTTAACAAGTAGCCGGCAATGAAACTATTCTTACTATATACTTCCTCGCTACTCTTATCTATTGAACTTTTCCCTCACACTCCCCCATACCAAGACTTATAGTCAAGGAGTATGAGAAGAATAGGCGAGGAAAAAGTTCTAACATGTGGAAGTCGCGTAAGGCAACAAATCTTCTACTGACTGTCATGACTTAACCAGTCAGAGAAATAATTGGATGAACCATTGATATACACAATATGGAACTTAAAAGCCTGGAGTGCCAATGTCCACCTCAAGAGGCGACTGTTGGTTCCCTTAAAAGTTTCTAGGTATATCAAAGGTTTGTGGTCCGTTTCTAAAATGAATTCTTTTCCCAGCAAATAAAATTTAAATTTGGAGATACCCCACACAAGGGCCAAACATTCCTTTTCTATGGTGGAGTATCTCGTTTCTGCGGGAAAGAGTTTCCAGCTTAGGAAGCATACAGGGAAGGGAGTACCATCATGGTATTGTAGTAGCACCGCACCTAAGCCAGTATTGGAGGCATCAGTTCTTAAACAAAATGTTTTGTTAATATCTGGAATCTTAAGTATAGGGTCTTTCGAAAAGATGCTTTTAATCTCGTTAAACTTTTCCCGAGCTACGTCGGAAAGTTCAAGAGGTTCTTTCACAGACCTTTTAAGGAAGTCGGATAAGATGCCTGTAAGATCAGTAAGGTTCAGGATAAACCGTGCATAAAAATTTACAGAACCAAGAAAGCTACGCATGAGCTTCTTGGTTTTGGGGAATTTAAATTCTAATAAAGCTTTGATCTTACTGGGGAGAGGCTGCAGAGAGTTATTAGAAAGTATCAGTCCAAGATATCTAATCTTGTTATACCCAAGGAAGCATTTCTTCGGCTTGGCAGTGAGGCCATGCGAACCTAACCTACGCAAAACTGATGTTATTGTTTGGATATGTTCGCCCCACGTGGATGTCATTACATAAATGTTATTAAAATAAACTGAAACATTTGGCATATTACCCAAGACCTTTCTCATCAGTCTCACGTAGGTAGCACAGGCAGTTACCAAACCGAAGGGCATAGTTCTATATTGCATCAGTCCTTGGTGTGTAGGAAAAGCGGTGTACTGCTTAGAAGAAGGATCTAACATTACTTGATGATATGCCTGCGCAATATCAATCTCTGAAAAGAAGGAAGCGTTATAAAATTTGTGTAGATCGCTATATATTAAGGGCATAGGCTCAGCATCCCACCGAGTTACAGCATTAAGGCCTCTGAAGTCAATAGCAAGTCTATATGAATTATCCTCCTTCTTAACCATGACTACTGGTGAACAATATGAAGATACTGAAGGTTCAATGATCTTTAGTTTTAATAATTTGTCTATCTCTCGGTCAAATGCATCCCTAAGGTGAACTGGAACTGGGTATAATTTCCGTTTGATAGGATTGTCCGTCACTAAGTCAATCTTATGGACTACCGTGGAGGTAACACCTGGAATATCAGCAAAGACGTCTGAAAAGTTACTCACACATTGAAGTAGTTCATGTCTCTTATGGTCATCCAAAGATTCATTAATATTAATGTTGGTAGCATCCGAGTGGTCAAGAGTCACCAAGTCATGTAGTTCTTCATCATAGTCTAAGTTAGAGGTGTCAATTACGCACACCTTACATTCTTCAATTCTCGTATCAAGTTCGTGTGGAAAAACTAAGTCAAAGTTATTAAGGCAGTTAACCGAATTTCTTCGGTAATATTTCTTAATGATAAAGCTTAGGTTTCCCCTTGACTTCTGAGGTAGTCAACTTTCCCACAAAATTTTAATACTTTATATGGACCTTTCCATGCTACTAATAATTTATTTGACTTGATAGGCAAAAGTACCAGAACTTCATCCCCTACTTTAAAACTTCTCCTCTGACTTTTGGAATCAAAATAGGTTTTGTACTGGTCCATTGACAAGCTTAGGATTTTCGAAACTATGTCAGAGGTCTCCTCAAGTTTGGATCTAAGGTCAAGGAGAAACTGATAAGAAGAATGAACCTCAGCCTTTACGTCCTCATTAGTCCATAAGTCATGAAGGATGGACAATGGGCCTCTGGCCTGTCTACCATAGAGAAGTTCAAAAGGTGAAAACCCCAAAGAGTCACTGGGAACTTCCCTCATGGCAAACAAAGCACAGGGTAGGTAACGATGCCACTCCTTAGGTTTAAGGGAGCAAAGTTTCCTTAAAATGGACTTGAGAATCGAATGCTGGCGCTCAATCCTCCCATTACAGCTGGGATGATAGGGTTTGGTGAAGAGAGGCTTCACTCCCAGAAGTTGGTATAGATGTTGCATTAAGTCAGATGTGAATTGTGTCCCACGGTCAGACAAAATTTCTCTAGGGATGCCCACTCTGGAGAAGATGGACAAAAGGGCTTCAGCCACCTCTGTAGTGGTTATGGTCTTTAAGGGTATGGCTTCAGGGAAACTCGAAGCATAATCAACTAATGTTAATATAGATCTATGTCCCCCAGATGAAAGTGGAGATAAAGAAACAACGATGTCAATAGCTACTCTTTCAAAAGGTACTGTAAAGACTGGCATTTTGACCATAGGTACTCGCCTGGTACCTCGGGAGGATGACAGTTGGCAAACTTTACACGATCTACAATAGGTAGTGATATCTGAGGACATTTTTGGCCAAAAATAGGTTTCTCTAATTTTATTTAAGGTTTTACGATGCGAGAAATGTCCGACCACAGGCAGGTCATGAGCCATTTTAAGAACAGTCTCTCTGCATTGACTTGGAACAACTAAGATGGAATGGTCTGTCTCATCTGAATTTAATTTGAATACTGACTTGTACAAGATACCTTTTATATATTCAAATTTATGTGAAAAGTTTTTCCTTTGGATCACTTGATTTTGTTTAGCGGCATTATGGCAATTCTGAAGAGAAGGGCAATTACGTTGTAAATTGACAAAGGAGTCCTTCGATATGTCTAAAGGCTTAAAGTTAGGGAAAATCAAAGGATGGACAGTAGGAGAAGCCTGGGCTTTGGTCTGAGCCCTAGTCAAGACATTTATAGTATCGGAGGTGATATCTTCACTTTCATCTAATAAGTGAACCGGTGATCCTACTACCTCGCTTTCGAGAGTAGCATCACTGGTTTTTAATCCCACATGAATCTCACGAGACATTGTCTCATCTGAACTTTCGAGGGGCTTCTCTGACTCTACAGAAAGAGGATCTGAAACACCTATGTCCATCTTTGGTGATGAAAGGTCAACCTCAGAAGGAAGAATGGCACCTTTTACATTACCTATTAGTACGGAGCAAGAAGTGATGGGAGCTAGTACGGCTTCAGACCAACCTTTGAACCATTTAGACCTAATGTAACAACGGATGGTAGGAAAAGTGTCCGTACGGCCCAAGTAGTCTGAAAGTATAGCAGAGGAATGAGTTTATTTAAGATTAGGGAACAGCTTATCAGAAATGACTATACATGTGCATCCAGTGTCTCGTAAAATGGTAGATACATTAAGTCCATTAACTGTTCCTGAACAGAAGGGTGCTTGGTCATTACAGTCTTTAAAACATCTTCCAACTTTTTGGACCTTCTTAGAAGGACAATCTGGACGTTTATGTCCCTTAACACCACACAAATGACAAACAGGAATAAAAGAAGTCATTTTACTTTCCACTAGAGGCTTTGATTTCCTAAGGTCTGATGAACCCTTGACCTTAGGGTTCGATCCCTTTAGGTCTTTATTGGAATTGTGAGCCTCAGCATACAGGTCAGCAGCCTCAGCAACTTCCTCAGTATTCAGGTTACGTTCTCTGATGAATGTTCGTATCTGATGGGGAAGAGCTGTCAGGAACTGGTCAGCAACCATGAAGTCTCTAAGAGATTCATAACTGTGATCAATTCCTGAACTCTCTATCCAAAAGTCGAACAAACGAAAGAGTGTTACCTGTAACTGCTGAAAGTTCTGGCCAGGCTGTAAGGTGGCATACCTGAAATCTTTCCTGTGAGAATTATTGGTTTTTTGATATGCTTTAAGGATTGCCTTCTTCAGTAGGTTATAATTACATATATCCTGCGACAAAGTTGCATAGATATTCAAGGCTGTACCAGAAAATAACATTCCTAACCTGGTAGCCCAGGTGTCAGCAGGCCATTCACAGAGGGTAGCGGTATTTTCAAACCTGATAATGTATGAAGTTATGTCTTCACCTTCTGTGAAGGGAGGTAAATTAGGTGTTGGAATATGTGCACTAGCTGCATGATGTTCAATTACTCCTTCCTCTAATTGTTGTTGTGTAAAAGTTAACTTTTCATTCTCTAATTCAAGGCGAGATTTTTCGAGCTCTCGATCCTTTTCTCTCTCTATTAACTCATGTTCTCTAGCTTTTTCCTCAGCTTCTCTATCCTTTGCTCTTTCCTCAAGTTCTCTTATTTTAGCCTGTTCCTCACGTATTTTAGCCTGTTCCTTACGTTCTCTAGCTCTTCACGATCAAGTCTATCACGCTCCTTTTTGTCTTCTCTTTCTCTTTCTGTCTTTCTTGGATTTCTCTCTCAATTCTCTCTCTCTCTCTCCTTTTTCTCCTGTCTTTCAAGGTTCTCTTTCTCCTTTTTCTCTTCTCTTTCGATTCTCTCTCTCTCCTTTTCTTCTTCTCTTTCCCTTTCTGTCTCTCTTCTCTCTCAATTCTCTCTCTTTCAAGTCTTTCCTGGATCTTAGCACTAATGAAAGATTCTAAATTTTCCCCTGTTATTCCTAACTTACTTCCTAACTTACTACCAAAACTGGTATTCCTCCATGCTTACAAGAATAACTAAAACTATCAGGGGAAATGAAATGGGTATTAAAGAAAACGGAGGGTTCAATTCCTGCTCCGCTCAAACTGTAAATAAACCAGAGGGCTCGATCCCTGCTTCAATTAAACAATATGTATTAATTAAAACGAAGGGTTCTATGCCAGCTCCCAGCAAACAGTAAGTAGAATGGGGTCACTTGACCATCCAATCTTCTCACCAACAAATCAAGAGTGTCCTATGACAGTTCCCTTGATATAATAAAGAGCTCAATGAAACAAATTGTCACTGGAAAATCTCGGGTCCCTAGAGTCTAATCCTCCAAAGTGTTTCAAGCTAACACAAAAATAGATGGCAGAATTAACTAGTATTCCTGCCTTGACTTGACTTACAATAAATTGAGACCATAACAATCACCAAATCTTTTAGATACCTGTACTGTAGTCCTACCATAGAGAATGATTACTCATGGCTGGTGGTAACCGTCTTTGGTTTGCGGCATTGAAGTTCCAATGGTAGATTCGAGATGGAGTTGAATCTTGATTCAGTAGAGTTGATCCTGGCAAGGTCGCCACTTGTGAAGGCTTACTCAGCCCTGTATTAACTTCAGACAGTATTACCCAGGCTGGCTCCTCCTCATGAAAATTAGTGAATAGAAAAAGAAATAATAACAGACAAACATAAACACTTTATTATATAGAAAATATAAAATATAAAAAACTTAAATATGAAATATTAATCCTACATTAAAGAAAATGAAAAATATAAATGATAACTGAATTCAACGCTAATTTAAAACTTGGGTGTCTGGTGTTCGTGACACTGTGTGTTGTTGAAATCGTAGCCGTTGCTGATGATGGGGGGGGGGTCGCAGGTGTTGGTTACAACCCACCGGTTCGTTCTTCACAGGATAGCCGTGAGTATTATATTCCGATGACAGGAAAGCAGGTTCTTTACCACTGCAATGATTAGGGGTTACGTCCTGCAATTTCATACAGGTGCACAGGTAATTAAATCCAAAAAGGGGAAGTCTCAGGACGTTAGTCTATCTCCATTAGTTCTACTCGTTGATTGGCAGGTGACCCTCTCTGTCATCCAAGCTGGAAAGATGGACAGGTTACATACTGCTTAAGAAATCTCACTCCATGATAAGTACAATACCTAAAAGATGTGGTGATTATTACAACAGTCAGCTTAGAGCAAGACTGAAAGGACTAAGTTTATTATTGGTCAAAAGTGAAGCTTTCAACCAATAAATCCACTAGAATACAAGGCAGGCATGTACTTACAGTAGTGCTGGGAGCTGTGAGTCTAGTGATTACTGTTTGGACCGGAGTCCCACACGTCACCTTTCGGGGGGGGGGAGAAGGAGGGGAAGGGATAGCGGGAGCTAGACTGACCCTACCTTAACAAGCAGCCAGCAGTCAAACTATCACTTTCGGGGTGGGGGAAAAAGGCGGGAATAGCGGGAGCTTGACTTACCCTACCTTAACAAGCAGCCGGCAATGAAACTATCACTTTCGGGGAGGAGGAAAAAAGGCGGGAATAGCGGGAGCTTGACTTACCCTACCTTAACAAGTATCCGCCAATGAAACTATTGTTACTATATACTCCCTCGCTACTCCTATCTATTGAACTTTTCCCTCACACTGACCCATAGTCAGGACTTCCCAATTTAGCCCACACAGGTAATTTCTTAGCTCCATGAAATCGGCAAAGTGAAAGTCAGGGACAGAGACTTGATTGCAGTTATCTGGGTAATTCCATGATATATAAACACTAAGTGATTTGTGATCACTTTCCCAAGCACATCATTAACTTCAATATTATTAATAAGTGATTCTTTGTTAGCGAGAACCAAGTCAAGCAGATTGCTTCCTCTAGTTGGTTCTGTCACAAACTGTTCTAAAAAGCAATCCTGAACCGTATCAAGAAAGTCACTAGACTCAAGATTTCCTGTCATATTGTTCCAGTCATTTTGTCTAAAGTTAAAATCTCTTATTAACACAACATTTTCATGTCTAGATACCTTACGAATTTCGTCCCATAACAGTTTACTGCACTCCCTATCAAGGTTTGGGGGCCTATAAATCACACCCAAAATTAATTTATCACGACCCTCGAGAAACTGTATCCAATCAGATAATGTGTCCGATGTTTCTAATCTTATATCATATGTAAGACAACAGTTTAAATTATCTCTGACATACATCACCACTTCACCAACCTTCCTGTTGACCCTGTCAGTGTGGAATAGTTTATAACCCTGTATGTTGCATTCAGAAGGCATTTCTGTATCTTTCAGGTTGAACCAGGTTTCTGTTATACCAATAATATCTATATTACCTGCACTTGAAAGTAATCTTAGCTCATCTATCTTATTTCTTAGACTCCTACTATTTGTATAGTAAACCTTAAGGAACCTAGTCACTCGTTGCCCTCTACTATCTCTCTTTGTTGATCAATTGATTTGCCTTTACTAGCAACTTTATTTTGAATATTGTCTTTTAAATATATCCCTGAGGTATCCTGGTAATATCTGCTGTTTTCAACCCTAGTACTGCAGCCTGACTGTTGCCCACAAACACCCATACCTCTATAATCTATCAGTTTAAAGTCCTAGACAAGTCTACAATTACTCCCTCAATCGAACTGGCTAATGCAACCACTCCATCTCCAGAGAGATGAACCCCATCCCTTGCATACATATCACGTTTGCCATAGAATTTGTCCCAGTTATCAATGAATAGGATTGCAAGTTCCTTGCAGTACCTGTCTAGCCAGTAATTTATACTAATTGCCCTAGACACCCATTCATTGCCCACTGCCTTTCTAGGCAAGATGCTACATATGATTGGGATCCCTCCCTTAGACCTGACTAATTCTATGGCTGACCTGTACTTATCCAGCAGCTCCTGTCTCCTGCCCTTCCCAATGTCATTACCCCCAGCACTAAGACAGATAATGGGCTTGTTCCCATTACCTGACTGTGAGGGAAAAGTGGGTTATAAGTGGGGTTAGGGTTGTTCAGGTAACCAGGAACCATTAGCGAGTTACGTCGCGCACCCCCCCCCTCTTGCAGACTGGGGCGAAGCTCTAGTTCCTTTTGTCTGATGTGTTTCAATTTCTACTCCTGATAGTATTGACCTTATCTGGTGTGGGTTGAAGTTTGGAGAGTCACTTCACCTCCACTCTTCTGACCAGGTAAGGTGATCTACCAGGAGTAATACTGTTCGTTATTTGCTTTTGTTTTTTGGTTACCAGTAATGATTTTGGCATTTATTACCACTCTTTTTCATTCTTAAATGTTATATTTGCCTAACTGTTGGTAACCAGTCTATTTTTTCTAATTACCAGCTCTGCTACAAGCGTAGTCATCCAGGGTAGACACCAGATAAGGAAGCAAAATACTTGTTAATTGGACTAATTAACATTGCCCGACTACTACCGGCTTTTATTTATCCTACTTGTGGTGCTCCAACCAAGTGGTACAGGAGATTCCAAAACATCGGACTGTTACCATCCGCCCAGGATTACTTACATCGTCGTAAACATCAGAGATCCATTCAGGGCCTTACCTACTCCTGCCCAAAATACAGCACCAGAACCAAAGGCCACTTTTATTATATTTAAATTTTAAGTAAAATCCTCAAAAGACAATATTCTTATTATTCCTAGAGTCGTTTATTTATTTATTTTTCCATTAGTTTTTTGCTCAGATGGAAGGCGTTCCACTAACACTGATATATTATCCAACCTGCTGACTGTCACCAACATCAGCTCCTGGAAGGCACACCCTCTGTCTGACCTTTCTATCTCAGTGACCCCTCTCTTCATGTCAGTGACTTCACCCTTCATGTCAGTGACCTCACCCTTCATGTCAGTGGCCTCACCCTTCATGCCAGTGACCTCTCTCTTCATGTCAGTGACCTCACCCTTCATGTCAGTGACCTCACCCTTCATGTCAGTGGCCTCACCCTTCATGTCAGTGACCTCACCCTTCATGTCAGTGACCTCTCCCTATTATAAGTATTAGTAGTAGTTGATGAAATTAAGACACATGTGCAACATCTGGGTATCTTTATTGTAGACGTTTCGCTATCCAGTGGCTTTATCAATACAAATTCCAGGACATAACTTGAAGTCAGTAGAACTATGTACAAAAGATGAGGTAATCAGTCCCTCAACCTTGGAGTAGGTGCGAGTAGCACCGTAGTCGTGGAGATTCTGAAGCAGAAGCAAGGCGCCTGACGCTTATGTACTAACGTCAGGTGGAAATGGGACGGGTAGCTAAACGTCTACAATAAAGATACCCAGATGTTGCACATGTGTCTTAATTTCATCTTGTCGGTATTGTATACCATTCTCGTACAACTTGTCAGACATTGCAACATCATGGAATCTTGATTCTGAGGACATGTACATAACCTTCACGACTACTACTACAACTAACCCATCTCTTTGGGTAGGACCTACTTCCACTGGGGAATCCAGCCTACCAGTGACTATGCCCTCGTCTGCTACCCGTCCCATTTCCACCTGACGTTAGTATATAAGCGTCAGGCGCCTTGCTTCTGCTTCAGAATCTCCACGACTACGGTGCTACTCGTACCTACTCCAAGGTTGAGGGACTGATTACCTCACCTTCTGTACATAGTTATACTGTCTTCAAGTTATGTCCTGGAATTTGTATTGATAAAGCCACTGGATGGCGAAACGTCTACAATACAGATACCCAGATGTTGCACATGTGTCTTAATTTCATCTTGTCGGTATTGTATACCATTCTTGTACAATTAGTAGTAGTTACACTAGCAATAATAATAACGATAATAAAAATAATAATAATAATAAAAGCTGTAGCATCAGTTATAGCATAAATAGTTTAATCTAAACTTTTCATTCCCTTTAGGAAAGGCTATGTTAGTCAAGGAGATTTATGTACTAGTATCTGTCTTGCTTTTCCAGCGAGCTTCCCTATTTCCATTCTCTACGAGACTCTGTCAGCGCTATCTGTTATTCAATTTCTCAACTATCACAATTTTTCACCTGTATTTTGGGGTCTCCGACTTCTTTTTCATTTTACCACGTTGACTCCCCGTTGTTTGGAGAGTGACTTCGCCTACTGCCCGGCTCTCCAACACTCATAAGTATTCCAGGCTCTTGGGTTGTGGGAATTGTTCATTTTATTACGTCCCCTTGTTTCATATATATATATATATATATATATATATATATATATATATATATATATATATATATATATATATATATTTAGCGTATTTCATTAAACTACCAACTGTGACTTCATCTTCTTTTGTTAGAAGACTCAGTGTGGTGTTTATGGTTTTATACTGAAAGGACGGTTCGTCCACCGGTGACTTCATCAATTTTCAACTCACACTGGCAGTCCTTTGCATTTTAACGTAACGTTAAATTCCCCCAGGTCCTGGCTGTCTTTAGAGATTGATTTGAGTTTAAGTTACTGTGTTGTTTCAGTCCGTAGGCTGAAGTTTGTCTCTCAGCCAGAGGAAGTGACGGTGCTACTGTTGAAGCGTTTGAACCATGGCTTACTGAACCATGGTTTATTGAACCCTGACTTATTGAACCATGGCCTGAACAGTGGTCCACTGGAACAAGAATGTTATAATCGTCCACGTGTTGGTGAGGAGATGAGTTCATCTTGTTACCTCTACCTGCAGATACTACTCTCTATATTTGCCTGGGGAAAGAACCAACACTACGACTTGAAGACTTCTTACTGATGACTCTACGTTGCCTCAGCTTTTATTTCACTGCTGTCGTTGGTACCTCGACTGACACCCTGGAGTCTACATACCTAAGGATAATAAAATAATAATAATAATATTTATTTCTACAAGTACTTGTACAAAGTATACTGGCCCAGCTGTAATCAGTGACATCTACTATATAGAAAGCCGCTTGTTATGTACAGCATTTCGGGCAAATTAGGTCAATTTAGCCCAAGGATGCTACCCACACCAGTCGACTAACACCCAGGTACCCATTTTACCGATAGGTGAACATGGACAACAGGTGCCTTAAGGAAACACGTCCTAATGTTTCCACTCGTACCGGGCATTGACCCCCGGACCTCAGTGTGTGGGCTGAGTGCGCTAGCAATCGAGCGACGGGACGCTTATGTTCCTCCAAGACGGGAACATTCAACTGTCTCATGAGCGTTCTAATTATTGTTTATTCTTGTCTTATGTTACTCTGCCTTCAGATTTGTTATTAATTATCGTCTTTGAAATTCTGATTATTTGTTTGTTCTTCTAATGTTGTGACAGAAGATTTGTTCATTTATAACAAACCATTAATAACTTTCGCTATTTTTTTATATTTCTTGACTGATGTACTCTATTTTCTCTTTAATATTTGTTATTCCAGGGAAGAAACTCACCTCTTTTCCTTTCTTGCTTCTCAAACAACCCTTCGTTTTTTTTTCTTCAATGTCTTGATAATTCTCGTCACTGTTTATTATCCTCCTTTATTTACATTGATAAATTTTAGCACATGACTTACAAATACGATGGAAAGTTCTGATATCCATCTCTCTCTCTCTCTCTCTCTCTCTCTCTCTCTCTCTCTCTCTCTCTCTCTCTCTCTCTCGCTGATGGAGCCATTCTATATCTTTATATATCACAAAGCAGCTGGGTCAGATCCGAAGTAAAAAGGAAGAAATGATAAGTGAAGGTCATAAGTGATGAAAATGAGTGCAAGGAAACAGGGAAGTGAAGAAGAGGTGAAAAGAGCAGGGAGAAGAGAAGTTGTGAAGTAGAGGGTGAGAAACGACTGGATAATCCGAGTGGAAAGCCCTAAAGGGGTTGAAAGGAGGAGGGAGGGAGAGAGAAAAAGGGAGAGAAAGTGAGGTGTAATGATTGTACAGAATATGTTTTCTAACAAAACGTAGGAAGAGGAAAAAAAAGCAAGTGAAAAAAAGCATTTACACACACACAACAAGGCACAAACACACCGTAGACACACACACACACACACACACACACACACACACACACACACACACACACACACACACACGAGTGATATCTACAGAAACTACACCATGCCTCTGAGGTTCTCAGACTCTATCCACCATGGCGAGCGCTGGAGCTTTTCTCGTCATAAACTTAACAGAGCGTGTGATTTCTACTTCAATTAATCCCGAAAGAGTGAGCATATTTTGTCGTTCCTGTCCTAAGGAGTAGTGGGGCAGCCAAAGCTTAGTGGTCGTCTTTCTTTAAGTCGTTATGGAATGTTTGAATTATCAGAGCTACGACAAGTAGTGTATAAGTTAAGGGTTGTTATCCCTTCTCAGCTTACGTCAAAGACTAACCTAACTGGAGACCCTAGCTTCCAGCTCAGGGCTGGCTGAACTTAAAGCTAAAGATCAGATAACCTCTGAAATATTGGATAACCTCTGAAATATTGGATAAACTCTGAAATATCGGATAATCTCTGAGGGAAAGCTTGGATAACCTCTGCGAGAAATTAGATACACTCTGAGGGAGAGACTGAATAACCTCTGAGCGATAGATCAGATGACAGAGCGGATAAAAATGGCTCCTAGCCAAATGTTGGATAAACTCTGCTCGAAAAGATTGGATAATCTTCGAACGGAAGATTGGTTAGTGTTCTTCCTGCCTTACCCAGGGCCTGCGAGAAGATTGGTTAGTGTTCTTCCTGCCTTACCCAAGGCCTGGGAGAAGATTGGTTAGTGTTCTTCCTGCCTTACCCAGGGCCTGCGAGAATATTGGTTAGTGTTCTTCCTGCCTTACCCAGGACCTGGGAGAAGATTGGTTAGTGTTCTTCCTGCCTTACCCAGGGCCTGCGAGAAGATTGGTTAGTGTTCTTCCTGCCTTACCCAGGGCCTGGGAGAAGATTGGTTAGTGTTCTTCCTGCCTTACCCAGGGCCTGGGAGAAGATTGGTTAGTGTTCTTCCTGCCTTACCCAGGGCCTGGGAGAAGATTGGTTAGTGTTCTTCCTGCCTTACTCAGGGCCTGGGAGAAGATTGGTTAGTGTTCTTCCTGCCTTACCCAGGGCCTGGGAGAAGATTGGTTAGTGTTCTTCCTGCCTTACTCAGGGCCTGGGAGAAGATTGGTTAGTGTTCTTCCTGACTTACCCAGGGCCTGGGAGAAGATTGGTTAGTGTTCTTCCTGCCTTACCCAGGGCCTGGGAGAAGATTGGTTAGTGTTCTTCCTGCCTTACCCAGGGCCTGGGAGAAGATTGGTTAGTGTTCTTCCTGCCTTACCCAGGGCCTGGGAGAAGATTGGTTAGTGTTCTTCCTGCCTTACTCAGGGCCTGGGAGAAGATTGGTTAGTGTTCTTCCTGCCTTACCCAGGGCCTGGGAGAAGATTGGTTAGTGTTCTTCCTGCCTTACTCAGGACCTGGGAGAAGATTGGTTAGTGTTCTTCCTGCCTTACCCAGGACCTGGGAGAAGATTGGTTAGTGTTCTTCCTGCCTTACCCAGGACCTGGGAGAAGATTGGTTAGTGTTCTTCCTGCCTTACTCAGGGCCTGGGAGAAGATTGGTTAGTGTTTTTCCTGCCTTACCCAGGACCTGGGAGAAGATTGGTTAGCGTTCTTCCTGCCTTACCCAGGACCTGGGAGAAGATTGGTTAGTGTTCTTCCTGCCTTACTCAGGGCCTGGGAGAAGATTGGTTAGTGTTCTTCCTGCCTTACCCAGGGCCTGGGAGAAGATTGGTTAGTGTTCTTCCTGCCTTACCCAGGGCCTGGGAGAAGATTGGTTAGTGTTCTTCCTGCCTTACTCAGGGCCTGGGAGAAGATTGGTTAGTGTTCTTCCTGCCTTACCCAGGACCTGGGAGAAGATTGGTTAGTGTTCTTCCTGCCTTACCCAGGGCCTGGGAGAAGATTGGTTAGTGTTCTTCCTGCCTTACCCAGGGCCTGGGAGAAGATTGGTTAGTGTTCTTCCTGCCTTACTCAGGGCCTGGGAGAAGATTGGTTAGTGTTCTTCCTGCCTTACTCAGGGCCTGGGAGAAGATTGGTTAGTGTTCTTCCTGCCTTACCCAGGGCCTGGGAGAAGATTGGTTAGTGTTCTTCCTGCCTTACTCAGGGCCTGGGAGAAGATTGGTTAGTGTTCTTCCTGCCTTACCCAGGGCCTGGGAGAAGATTGGTTAGTGTTCTTCCTGCCTTACCCAGGGCCTGGGAGAAGATTGGTTAGTGTTCTTCCTGCCTTACTCAGGGCCTGGGAGAAGATTGGTTAGTGTTCTTCCTGCCTTACTCAGGGCCTGGGAGAAGATTGGTTAGTGTTCTTCCTGCCTTACTCAGGGCCTGGGAGAAGATTGGTTAGTGTTCTTCCTGCCTTACTCAGGGCCTGGGAGAAGATTGGTTAGTGTTCTTCCTGCCTTACTCAGGGCCTGGGAGAAGATTGGTTAGTGTTCTTCCTGCCTTACTCAGGGCCTGGGAGAAGATTGGTTAGTGTTCTTCCTGCCTTACCCAGGGCCTGGGAGAAGATTGGTTAGTGTTCTTCCTGCCTTACCCAGGACCTGCGAGAAAAAGCTTCCATTTAGGAGGCTTTAGGATTCCCCTTATTTTTTCATTACTAATTTCTTCAGTCTAAAAATAAATCATATTTAGCGTTTTTTTAAAGTAATGTTAGGATGATTGAATAGTGGTGGTTGTGGTAGCGGTGGTGGTGGTTGTGGTAGCGGTGGTGGTTGTGGTGGTGGTGGTTGTGGTAGCGGTGGTGGTGGTATTGGTGGTGGTGGTGGTTGTGGTGATGGTGGTTGAGGTGGTGGTGGTGGTTGTGGTGGTGGAGGTGGTGGTGGTGGTTGTGGTAGTTGTGGTGGTGGTTGTGGTTGTGGTGGTGGTGGTTATGGTGGTGGTGGTTGTGGTGGAGGTGGTGGTGGTTGTGGTGGTGGTGGTTGTAGTTGTGGTTGTGGTGGTAGTTGTGGTGGTGGTGGTGGTTGTGGTGATGGTGGTAGTTGTGGTTGCGGTGGTGGTGGCTGTGGTGATTGTGGTGGTAGTGGTGGTTGTGGTGGTGGTAGTGGTGGTAGTGGCGGTGGTGGTTGTGGTGGTGGTGGTGGTAGTTGTGGTGGAGGTGGTGGATGATGGTGGTGGTGGTGGTGATGGTGATGATGATGGTGGCAAGTAACCTGTCTGTCTGTGTTGGAGTGATGTATCTACACATCAATATAGTAACAACAATTAAAAAACTTTGGCAAAGTTTAAGAAATAAAGTATAAGGAAAATATCTATTCCATTGTCTTTGCTTTTGTATTGACAAAGGGAAGTGTGAATTGTCTTTATTCCACAATTTTTTCTTTTCCTTCAGTATTTCACCCTCAGTGAAGAATGGAAGAATCTTACAGGTGTATACAAGTGTTATATATTTTTCAGCCAATATTTTTGCCTTCAGCTGGTGAGTGTGTGTACTCAACTATTTGTACTCGCCTATTTTTTTTCCGCCTCCACTACGTCACTTTCTAGGCTCTTCCACTGCCTGGCAACTCTACGACTGAAGAAATACTTCCTAACATCCCTTTGGCTCATCTGAGTCTTCAACTTCCAATTGTGACCTCTTGTTTCTGTGTCCCATCTCTAGAACATCCTGTCTTTGTTCACCTTGTCTATTCCGCGCAGCATTTTATGTGTCGTTATCATGTCTCCCCTGACCCTCCTGGCCTCCAGTGTCGTCAGGCCAATTTCCCTCAACCTTTCTTCGTAGGACAATCCCCGTAGCTCTGGGACTAGTCTTGTTGCAAACCTTTGCACTTTCTCTAATTTCTTGACGTGCTTAACCAGGAGTGGATTCCAAACTGGTGCTGCATACTCCAGTATGGGCCTGACGGATATGGTGTACAGTGTCTTGAACGATTCCTTACTGAGGTATCGGAACGCTATCCTTAGGTTTGCCAGACGACCATACGTTGCGGCAGTTATCTGGTTGATGTGCGCCTCAGGAGATGTGCTCGGTATTATACTCCCCCCTAGATCTTTTTCCTTGAGTGAGGTTTGCAGTCTTTGGCAACCTAGACTATATTGTGTCTGCTGTCTTCTTTGCCCTTCCCCGATCTTCATGACTTTGCATTTGGCAGGGTTAAATTCATGGAGCCAGTTGCTGGACCAGGCTTGTAGCCTGTCCAGGTCTCTTTGTAGTCCTGCCTGATCCTCGACCTATTTGATTCTCTTCATTAAAATCACATCATCTGCAAACAAGGACAATTCTGAGTCTATCTCTTCCGTTATGTCATTCACATATACGAAAAACAGCACAAGTCCTGTAATTGACCCCTGTGGAACCCTGCTTGTCACAGGCGCCCACTCTGACACCTCGTCACGTACCATGACTCGTTGTTGCCTCCCTGTCAGGTATTCTCTGATCCATTGCAGTGCCTTTCCTGTTATGTTTGCCTGATCATCTAGCTTTTTCATTAACCTCTTGTGAGGAACTGTGTCGAAGGCCTTCTTACAGTCCAAGAAAATGTAGTCTATCCACCCCTCTCCCCTCAAGGAAGGTTCCTTGATGTTGGTGAGGGGCTCTTGATTTAGGGAATTGGATCTGTGCTCCAGTTCCCCGAATTAAGCCTGAATGCCTTCCACATCCCCCCCCAGGCGCTGTATAATCCTCCGGGTTTAGCGCTTCCCCCTTGATTATAATAATAATAATAATAATAATATCCACCCCTCTCTCTTGTCTTCTGTCACTTGTCACAAAACTCCAGTAGGTTTGTGACACAAGATTTTTCTTCCCTGAAACCGTGCTGGTTGTCGATTATACACTTGTTTCTTTCCAGGTGCTCCACCACTCTTCTTCTGATGATGATCTCCATTGGGACTACATTTGTCATCTTCTATACCTCAGGGAGTTGCCCAGTTTCAATTGATATGTTGAAGATCTTTGTTAGTGGCACACACAGCATCTCTGCTCCCTCTCTAAGGGCCCACGGAGAGATGTTGCCTGGTCTCACTGCCTCTGAGGTATCAAGTTCACATAGCTTCTTCACCTTCTCCACGGTTATATGTACCTCATCCATCACTTGTTAGTGTACCCCCCCTCCTCTGATTTCCTGGAGTCCTACCGGTTTCCACTGTAAATACTTCTTTAAATCTCGTGTTGAGCTCCTCGTATACTTCTTGGTCGTTTCTTGTGAACCCCCCATCATCCTTCCTCAGTCTGATTACCTGGTCCTTGACTGTTGTTTTCCTCCTGATGTGGCTATACAACAGCTTTGGGTCAGACTTGACTTTCGATGCTATGTCATTTTCGTATTGTCGCTGAGCCTCTCTTTTTATCTGTGCATATTCGTTTCTGGCTCTCGGGCTAATCTCTTTATTTTCCTGCGTCCTTTCTTATTCTGTACCTTTTCCATTCTCTAGCGTGTGTATGTGTGTGTGTGTGTGTGTGTGTACTCATCTAATTGTGGTTGCAGGGGTCGAGTCATAGCTCCTGTGTGTGTGTATATGTGTATGTATGTGTGTGTTGCCGATGAGGGAGATCAAATAAACAATGCAATGGAATCCTTGTCTTCCTCCTACACGGTTTCCACATCTGTAAGTGCAAAATTGTATCAGACAGTTGGTATTTGGGATCTCACGTGGGCGCTCATGAGAGGGGTGGGTGAGGTGTGGGCGTGGAGAGTGGGAAGGGAGAGAGAGAGGGGGGTGATTGCGCTGGTGGGGGGAGAGTGAGTGTGTTGTGTGGGTGGGGAAGAAAAACTTCACGTGTATCGTCTTCCACTGTGAGAGCTCTTAAGGGGAGATATATCGGGACAACGTTTTACACTAAGGAGATATTAAGGTGTAAAAGCTCTCTTTAGAGCGAAACGTTGAAACTGATGCGGCCATCTTTACAACTCGTAACATACATGCATTCGTAACAAGTTTGTCCATAATATACAGAATGGTATACAGTAGACGAATAGGGAGAGGAAGAGAGGATAGCAGGACCAGATTTTTATATCGAGTGTCAATCGTACAAGGACTGCTAGTGGGACTGGCACTATTGTTACAATCATACCACAGTCCATTGCATCCAGGTTTGCTGCAAGTGTGGATGAAGTTAATGAAACTAAACACGCAATTAGTAATGAAGTTAAAACACGCCATTAATAATGAAGTTAAAACATGCCATTAATAATGAAGTTAAAACACGCCATTAATAATGAAGTTAAAACACGCCATTAATAATGAAGTTAAACAAGCCATTAATAATGAAGCTAAACCACGCCATTAATAATGAAGCTGAAACACGCCATTAATAATGAAGCTAAACCACGCCATTAATAATGAAGCTGAAACACGCCATTAATAATGAAGCTAAACCACGCCATTAATAATGAAGCTGAAACACGCCATTAATAATGAAGCTGAAACACGCCATTAATAATGAAGCTGAAACTAGCCATTAATAACGAAGCTAAAACACGCCATTAATAAAGAGGATGCAACACTGTTTATATATAAGGTTTAGAAAACCGACAGCTTGATGAAAGAGAGACAAATGTCTCATTCATCAACAATTACTGTCAGACACAGCCAACATCTTGGGATCTTGATGCAGGGAATTTTTCAACGCTTGCCTAGCCTATAAGCATAACCTACTTCCACTAGTGAAATTTTCCACTGGTGACGCCGCCTACAATTGCTTCGACTTACCTGTCTGCAGTATAATGTCCCCTTCTCCTCTCAAATGCTGTACCTTCATCAAGATTAATGGGTTGTACATATCTCCAGGCTAAGGAACTGACTACCTGAAATTCCTTCTCATCTTCCATCATTCTTCACTGTATTGGAGTGATGTAACAATAAACATGCTCGAGTGTTACGCCATTGTCAGGATGAAACATGCCATTAGAAAATTAGCTTAAACACTCCATTAAAAAACTGAAACCATAAATAAACAATAGTGAAATACGCCAGTTATAAAGAATAATGAATCATGCCACTAATAAGGAAGCTAAAACACTCCATTAAAAATGAAACACGCCATTAATAAAGAAGCTAAAGCACTCCATTAATAAAGAATAATGAAACACTCCATTAATAAAGAGGCTGAAACACCCCATTAATAAAATAAAAAGTCTTAACTCTATTAACTGCTGGATTCGACAGTGATTCCTCTGTGTCCACTCAGCTTCAGGAAGCCATTTAAATGGGTCTCAATAGGCAGCAGAAATGCGTTAAGGTCCAACGAAAAACTTTGTAGATTCACAAAGCGTACAATGACATGGGGGAAAAAGATTGGTCATTGCACGTCAGGAGATATTAAGGCATGGCTGTGTCATGTCAAGACACGCTGGGTCATGTCAAGACACACTGGGTCATGTTATGACACGTTAGATGACGTCGGGGCACACCAGGTCATGTCAGGACAAACCGGATCATGTCTGGACACGCTGCGTATTGGTCGCCATCCCTCTCTCAATAATCCTCAGTCATAATTCTCTCATCATATTTCTCTCTTTCACTCATTCACTTCCTCCATCCTCTTTCTTTCTCTCTCTCTCTCTCTCTCTCTCTCTCTCTCTCTCTCTCTCTCTCTCTCTCTCTCCCCCTCTCCCTCTCTCTCTCTCTCTCTCCCTCTCTCTCTCTCTACATATCAATTCCATACCTTTTCTCTTCCTCTCTTTCTCCCTCAATATTTCTGTGCTAACTTAACCGTCGACGAGAGAATAAGCAGCAAACATAAAGTCGAAAATCCTGGAGCGACGTGGTGATATACCCGCAGGTTTATGGTCAGCAGGGGACGCAGAGAGAATAAGAGAGACGCAGAGAGAATGAGAAAAACGGAGTGGAGTGAGAAAGACGGAAAGGAATGGGAGGAAATGTATAAACATGGAAGGACATTGGAGGACGAGGACGAGGGGGAGGAAGAAAGTAAAGAGTAATATATATATATATATATATATATATATATATATATATATATATATATATATATATATATATATATATATATATATTGTGTGTGTGTGTGTAATGCAATAAGAATAAGTAAAACGTGTGATTTTTGACTTAAAAAGCAACGCTGTTCTTACCGAATACAGCAAGCAAAAACTTGTGTATGCAATAATTTCGCAAAAATCATTCTGAACCTAAAAAAAAAAAACTTCATTGTGTTTGTTTATTATTAAACTACTGTAAACTTATCTTAAATATATTTAGTTGGATTAGGCTAAATTAAATTGCACTTGTTATAATAAGGTTAGGTAAGTTTTCTAAGGTTCTTTTGATATGAAATGATAAATTTTTACATTAACATAAATAAAAAAAAATCTTTAAACGTTTAAAAGAAAATTTGGAAAGGACTTAATTTTAAATGAGCTCCTGTTAATTGACCAGTTTTACCTATTCGGCTATATATATATATATATATATATATATATATATATATATATATATATATATATATATATATATATATATAATTGAGTAAAGCAGAAAGAAAGGAAAAAGACTACAGAAGGTGGGGTCAAGGGAGAATTAGACAAATGGGGAAGAGATGGGATAGTCATAATTAGAAAAGTTGCCTAAGCTGTAAGGGAGAGGGTAAAGATGGGAGAGGCGAGAGAAAGGAATAACACTTGAGAAATGGCAGATACAAAAAGAAAATTAAATTGACAAGGGGAGACGAAGAACTTAAAAAGAAAGAAGAGAACAAAGAAAGAAGGAAAAGCAAACACAAGGAGAAGTAAGCAGATACTGAATAAAGTAAAAGAGAATAAAATAATGAATGTTCATTTTTGTCTTCTCATCGTCTCTTAGTCGTTTCTAAGCTGAACAACTTAATATAATTGCTACGTTCATGGGGAGATGCTAAACCAACATGGGCCATAACATGCTTTGGAAATGGTAGGGTATCAGGGTTGATCCGAGGAAGGGGAAGATATTTCCACTTCCTCAGATCCAGAGACCTTCATCAACATCAAAGAATTGGTTAAGGGAAGCTCAAAGGAGCCAGGTAAAGATAAGTTTTTTTTTCATTTATGACTTGACTTTAGCAACTAGACTAATGGATTATTATTATTATTATTATTATTATTATTATTATTATTATTATTATTATTATTATTATTATAAGTGTTAGGATTACTGCGTTAAAATCCAATTATTTTTATAATCATTATGATTATATTATCATTATTATTGTTACTGGGTTAAAATCAAATTACTATTATTGTAATCATTATTATAATTTTATTATTATTATTATTATTATTATTATTATTATTATTATTATTGGTTTTAAATCCTATCGACTACGCTTTGAGTTATGAAGACTGTATATAATCAGTTCATCACCAGATAGGAATACTTCTAATATGTCGTGCCGAATAGGTAAAATTGGTCTTTTAGCAAGAACTCGTTTAAAATTATGTCCTTTCTAAAATTTTCTCTTGTGCTATTAATTTTATGTTAACATGAAAATTAATAGTTTTGTGCCAAAAGAACCTTAGAAAACTTACCTAACCTTATTATAGCAAACGCAATTTAATTTAGCCTAATCCGACTAAATACATTTTAGATAACTTTACAATAATTTCATAATAAACAAATATAATGAAATACATTTTTTTTTCGTTATATGCAAAATGATTTTTGCGAAATTATTGCATACACAAATTTTCGCTTGTCTTTTTCAGCGAAATGAGTGTTGCTATTTAAGCCAAAATCGCAAGTTTTACCTATTCCGCACAAAAAAGTAAAAAAAGTTATAACACACACACACACACACACACACACACACACACACACACACACACACACATTATATATATATATATATATATATATACGCGCTTGCCGGCGTGGAGGGAGGGAGCCAGTGTGTGGTGCTCCATACATTGTGTGTGTAAACCAGGAACCAACATGGTTTACGCGGGCCAGTTTCGGCAGACATCATCGTGAGTATCGACCGGAGATCATAGAGTTTTGACAAACCTCTACATCGGACCATTGCTTCTATATCAGTGAAAGTGCAGTGTGCATGTTGGGATTTGGGAAGTAGCGGTGGTGAGGGGATCCTGGCAGTGGAGGTGTGGAGGAGGTCTTGTTTACATCTGTGATCGGCCGGGGTCGTGGGTTGGGGAAGGAAGTGGCCGCCCACGACACGGTCATTGGATGGTGAACAGAACACCTCGGTTAATAGTGTGAGCATGGTGATTAGTGTGCCAAATGGCGAGGGTTTTTTTCTAAATGGAACAATAAGTGTATAACAATTAGCAAAAGTTAGTCAGTGATGTGCGTCTTGTGCGAACACACAGGGCCACTCCCTCCCCCCTCCCCCATCCCAGATCCCCTCCCCTCATCCCAGCCTAGGCCCACTGACTTCCTGACCAAGGGTGTTGCCGTTTAGTGCCCCACCAATTTCAAGTTCCGCCGCTCGCTACTCCCCCACCCTCATCCCCCATGCATCCATGCTGCCCTTCACCCGTCACCCCACAGCTGGCGCCCTCCCACCCCCACGATATCAGCAATGTCACAAGTAGCCGCGGGTTCCCAGGAATCTTCACGACAGAGCCAAAGCTGTCGTTCACGAGGCATCTGCCGGGTGTGCCACAGGGAATGTGCACTCAATCCCACATCTGGCAACATCCGTGCACACAATAGATGTCTAGGCTCCAGGAGAGCTCCAAATGAGAACAACCAACAGCCTCCCCCAGCAGACAGGGCTGACAGCTACCGTGACTTCACCTCTACAGAGGACCTCAAATCTGCAATCAAATTAACATCCACCAGGACTCTGACACACATCCCCAAAGCAGCTCGCCCTCAAGCTGCTAGCAAATTCACTGACCTTCTGAAGAAAGTCAACGATGCTCCGTCAAACAACAGATCCTGGCACAACTTGCTGCTTTTTGGCAATGCCTGTTTGGCTGTCCCACCAAGGAGGGACAAGTCACTAGCAACGCATGTTATTAGGGCAATAAATGCATTCCCAAGGGATGACAACCTCGTCCGTCTCCCCCCTAGGGCGACAAACACCCGCCGGGCAAATGCCAACAACAGGACACCCGACACCTCAAAAATCAGAGCCCAAATTAGCAAAAAAATAGAAGAGGGTAATACTATTGGAGCTTTGAGACTTATAACCAGTGAGGATACCATCGCTCCCAAGGACGTCAGCACGGCACAAGCTCTGAAGGACAAACATCCACCCAGGGCTCCCAGTACCAACATTGACCTCCCTGACATTGCAGCAGGCGAAGAACATCTAACCTTACAGGATGCTGATGTGTATAAAGCTGCTATGTCATTTCCACAGGGTTCAGCAGGAGGTTTCACTGGTTTAAGGCCTCAACACTTAAAACAAATACTCAATCCAGCACTTGGTGAGGTTTCAGAGAGGCTGCTGTCTGAACTCACCAAATTTTCCAACCTGTGCCTGGCTGGCGGTGTCCCAGAGGCCATCAGACCCTTTTTCTTTGGTGCCTCATTGTGTGCCCTCCGCAAAAAGGATGGCGGAATCAGGCCCATTGCAGTGGGTAACACCCTTCGGCGCCTAGTCGCCAAGGCTGCAGTAAGAAGGGTGAGTCAAGAGGCTGCTGCAATGCTGAAACCAACTCAGCTCGGTTTCGGCGTTCAACAGGGCTGTGAAGCAGCTGCCCACACAGCACGAGTATATATCAAAAACATGTCCTATGAAAAAGCCTTGGTCAAATTGGACTTTGCCAATGCTTTCAACTCAGTCAGAAGGGATGCTGCTCTCCAAGCAGTTTATAGAAACTTCCCTTCCCTTTATCCCTTCATAGAATCGTGTTATAGTGTGACTTCAAAACTATTGTTTGGGGGACCATGAAATTGACTCGTGTGAGGGCGTGCAACAGGGGGACCCTCTCGCCCCCTTTCTATTTTGTTTGGTCATCAAGGAAGTCACGGAGGCACTCTCCAGCGAGCTCAATATCTGGTTCCTGGACGACGGTACCCTGGCTGGCACAACAGAGTCTCTCCTGGAGGACATCAGTAAAATTAAAGACATGGGAGAAAGCCTGGGCCTTTCTTTAAACCCCTCCAAATGTGAAATAGTTTCTACCAATCAACAGTTGATACAGAATATTAGTACCGTTTTACCAGGAGCACGAGCCATTGATCCAGCCAATAGCACTCTCCTCGGTGCTCCTCTTGGGTCCAATGCCATCGATCTGGTCCTAGGAAAAAAAGTCTCAGACCTCCGGACGATGGAAAGCAGGATGAAAGACATTGACACACACGATGCCTTCTACCTACTCACCAGGTGCCTGTCAACGCCAAAACTTACCTATTTTCTGAGATGCTCCCCAGCCTTCAGCAGTCCAAAACTCAAGGAATATGACTCTCTCCTGAAGGCCATGCTAGAGAGTGTATTGAATCTTTCCCTTGACGATGGACAGTGGTTGCAAGCCTCACTTCCGGTCAGGCTTGGAGGGCTAGGAGTACGCAGATCCTCCCAGATTGCTCTACCAGCTTTCCTATCCTCTTCCATTGCATCAAACGAGTTGATAAGACAAATTCTTCCTGACACCCTCAGTGACTCAGCAGGAATAGAAGACCCTAGCTATGTCAGGGCCATCACCGAATGGGAGACTCTTGCTGCTCCAGCACCAAACCCTAGTGCAGCACTGGCTCACAAACAGTCAAGCTGGGATAGCCCAATTGCTGAAAAGGTGCTTGCCAACATGCTCAGGGCTGCAACATCAGATAGGGAGATTGCCCGTCTCCAGGCTGTGAGTGCACCTCACTCCGGGGACTTCCTCCAAACAGTTCCCATATCGGCAATGGGAACGCGACTCGACCCTAAGACCCTCCGTATTGCAGTGGCTCTGCGCCTTGCTGCCCCAATTCACACAGAATATATGTGTATTTGCGGCGAAGTGCAAGCAGACCAATACGGACTACATGGTCTTAACTGTTCCAAAACCAAGGGCTGGCATGCAAGACACAATGAGGTCAACGACATCATTAAGAGAACCCTTGCTACAGCTGGATGCCCTGCCGAGAGGGAGCCACGATCACTTGCAGCAAACAATACCCACAACCCAGCAAACCGCCCCGACGGGATCACCATCTATCCTTGGAAGAATGGCAAGCTCTTAGCATGGGACTATACCTGTGTGTCCACACTGGCTGACACCTATATCCATCACAGTGTGGGGCGACAGGGAGGAGCTGCTGACCACAGGGAGGAGTACAAGATCAGCAAGTACAGGGACATTAGCCAACAGTATCAATTTGTCCCAGTGGGATCGGAGACCTTGGGATCATGGGGAAAAAATGCCACACGTTTCCTTAAAGAATTGGGTTCCAGACTCATCGACACCACCAGGGACCCAAGGGCAGCCACTTTCATGTTCCAGCGCCTCAGCGTCGCCATCCAGAGGGGAAATGCTTGCTGCATACTTGGCTCACGTCCAGCCTCGGAGGAGCTGGAGGAAATTCATCATCTTTGATACATTGTGCCATTGTATTCATGTTTATGTTTTTTTCTGTAAATGTATTTTGTTTATTAATAAATGTTCACATAGAATTAGAAACATATAGGGGGTGGTAGGAGAAGAAAATATTCAAACAGCTCCGGGGAGAACCTTGAGTTTTCTCTGAGGTACGTTTATTGTCTTCTCTGAGGATGAGGGTCCCCATTCCAGCTATAGAGGTGGTACTTCCCTATATATTTAATCTTTATAAAAAATATATATATATATATATATATATATATATATATATATATATATATATATATATATATATATATATATATATATATTGTCTCGGACTACGCCTGTGCCGCCACATTGGCAGACACCTACTTGCCACACTTCGAAGCTGAAGGGGGTGGAGTTGCCAGCTTCAGGAAGACCCAGAAAGCCCGCAGATATGAAGACCTTTCCCCTTGCTATAACTTCATCACAATAGGGTCGGAGACCCTTGGGGCATGGGTCAAGTGTGCTCTAAAGTTCCTCAAAGAGCTTGGTTAAAAACTTGTCATGTAAACCAAGAACCACAGGGCGGCCAGCTTCCTCTTTCAGAGACTCAGTGTTCCGATCCAGAGGGGAAATGCCTGCAGCATCCTGGGCACATGGCCCACCTCCTGGGAGCCGGACGAAGTATTCAAGATGTAGCTCTGAGATGTCATCTATGTGGTTCTACTACCTATTGTATTATCAGTGTATTTTGTCTTTAAAGTCTTCATGGAATATAGAATATAGGGGGTGGTAAGAGAAAATATTCAATATCTCCAGGGAGAACCCTGAAGTAAGTTTATTCTTTTCTCTGAGGATGAGGGTTTCCAGGACAGTTCCAAAGGTGGTGCCTGTGTACATTAATATATATATATATATATATATATATATATATATATATATATATATATATATATATATATATATATATATATATATATATATTCTCGTTATTTCACAAGTTCCATTTGCTACAATTCTCTTATTTTAAAATATATTTAATTCAATTACTCTAGGTATATTTTATTATTGGGAATGAGAATAACAGGTACGACATAACAGATACATTATATTTTATTATTCTGTATTTTGCATTTGAAAATATTTTTGAAATGCTATTTTTTATTTTGATGCTTTTTCATGTTTGTTTTCTTTATATGTTCAAGTGTTTTTTTATGTAAAGTTGCCATTTAAAATGTGTGTGTGTGTGTGTGTGTGTGTGTGTGTGTGTGTATACACTCAATGTACTAATTGAGACTAGCGAAGAGGCTGGGCCGGGAGCTGCGACACGACCCCTGTAACCACAATTAGGTGAGTACACTGCAAGTTATGATCACGAAAATCAACACCTCTTCCTTTATGTATAAAAAAAATACGAAGAATATGAAGACGAAGATGAGGGAAAAGAAGATGAAGAAGACGAAGAGTAGAGATAAGGAAACGTAGATAAAATAAGAAGAGACGTCTTTCTGTATTCACTTCAGTAAGACCACCGAAGCATTTTCTGGTGAATTTCTATGATAATCGTGTGAGGTTGAGGTGTGGCTAGCGCCTGAGGGGTCCACCACACAGCGAGGGGAAGATTAAGTAGAAGGGAGACAGCGGCTCAGACCTTTTTGGGTTATAAACGATGGAACTTTTGTTAAGTGAAGAAGAGGGGTGGGTGGAGTCGTGAGGCAGGTATTGAAGGGTGTGTGTATGTATGTGTTATAATGATAACCTTAATTTTTAAAGGGGTGGACCGGTAAGCCAGCGGAAGGCTTCGATCAGATGATAAAAAGCTGCAGGTGCTAGTTATCGCATGACTAAGACCCTCGTCAGAAAACATTTGTCCTGTTTCCTGACAAACCTTACCTAAGTTAAAGATTTCCCCCTTATTGTAAGTGCCTTTTGAAATTTCGACATTTATTAAACCTGCAGTTGGTTTCCTTGCAGCTGGAAGGGCACCTCTTAATTTACATGGTCTTCATCCAAATTACTTCATAGTGAAAAGAAACTGAGCAGAGAAAAACTGTATTCAAGCCACAGTCTCTCTGACCAGATCTTTACCAAATTAGTAAACGCACACACACACACGCTTCTCCGACCATACTTGTGGGCGAGTGTTGCCTCTCACACGGTGTTGCCTCTTACACTGTGTTGCCTCTTACACTGTGTTGCCTCTCACAATGTGTTGCCTCTCACACAGTGTTGCCTCTCACAATGTGTTGCCTCTCACACAGTGTTGCCTCTCACACGGTGTTGCCTCTCACACAGTGTTGCCTCTCACAATGTGTTGCCTCTCACACAGTGTTGCCTCTCACACAGTGTTGCCTCTCACACGGTGTTGCCTCTCACACGGTGTTGCCTCTTACACTGTGTTGCCTCTTACACTGTGTTGCCTCTCACAATGTGTTGCCTCTCACACAGTGTTGCCTCTCACACAGTGTTGCCTCTCACACAGTGCTGCCTCTCACACAGTGCTGCCTCTCACACAGTGTTGCCTCTCACACAGTGTTGCCTCTCACACAGTGCTGCCTCTCACACAGTGTTGCCTCTCACACGGTGTTGCCTCTCACACGGTGTTGCCTCTTACACTGTGTTGCCTCTTACACTGTGTTGCCTCTCACAATGTGTTGCCTCTCACACAGTGTTGCCTCTCACACAGTGCTGCCTCTCACACAGTGTTGCCTCTCACACAGTGCTGCCTCTCACACAGTGTTGCCTCTCACACAGTGCTGCCTCTCACACAGTGTTGCCTCTCACACAGTGCTGCCTCTCACACAGTGTTGCCTCTCACACAGTGCTGCCTCTCACACAGTGTTGCCTCTCACACGGTGTTGCCTCTTACACTGTGTTGCCTCTTACACTGTGTTGCCTCTCACACAGTGTTGCCTCTCACAATGTGTTGCCTCTCACACAGTGTTGCCTCTCACACAGTGTTGCCTCTCACACAGTGCTGCCTCTCACACAGTGTTACCTCTCACAGTGTTGCCTCTCACACAGTGTTGCCTCTCACACAGTGTTGCCTCTCACACAGTGTTGCCTCTCACACAGTGCTGCCTCTCACACAGTGTTACCTCTCACAGTGTTGCCTCTCACACAGTGTTGCCTCTCACACAGTGTTGCCTCTCACACAGTGCTGCCTCTCACACAGTGTTACCTCTCACAGTGTTGCCTCTCACACAGTGCTGCCTCTCACACAGTGTTACCTCTCACAGTGTTGCCTCTCACACAGTGCTGCCTCTCACAATGTGTTGCCTCTCACACAGTGTTGCCTCTCACACAGTGTTGCCTCTCACACAGTGCTGCCTCTCACACAGTGCTGCCTCTCACACAGTGTTGCCTCTCACACAGTGTTGCCTCTCACACAGTGTTGCCTCTCACACAGTGCTGCCTCTCACACAGTGCTGCCTCTCACACAGTGTTGCCTCTCACACAGTGTTGCCTCTCACACGGTGTTGCCTCTCACACAGTGTTGCCTCTCACAATGTGTTGCCTCTCACACAGTGTTGCCTCTCACACAGTGTTGCCTCTCACACAGTGCTGCCTCTCACACAGTGTTGCCTCTCACACAGTGTTGCCTCTCACACGGTGTTGCCTCTCACACAGTGCTGCCTCTCACAATGTGTTGCCTCTCACACAGTGTTGCCTCTCACACAGTGTTGCCTCTCACACAGTGCTGCCTCTCACACAGTGCTGCCTCTCACACAGTGTTGCCTCTCACACAGTGTTGCCTCTCACACAGTGTTGCCTCTCACACAGTGCTGCCTCTCACACAGTGCTGCCTCTCACACAGTGTTGCCTCTCACACAGTGTTGCCTCTCACACGGTGTTGCCTCTCACACAGTGTTGCCTCTCACACAGTGCTGCCTCTCACACAGTGTTGCCTCTCACACAGTGCTGCCTCTCACACAGTGCTGCCTCTCACACAGTGTTGCCTCTCACACAGTGCTGCCTCTCACACAGTGTTGCCTCTCACACAGTGTTGCCTCTCACACAGTGTTGCCTCTCACACAGTGCTGCCTCTCACACAGTGTTGCCTCTCACACAGTGCTGCCTCTCACACAGTGCTGCCTCTCACACAGTGTTGCCTCTCACACAGTGCTGCCTCTCACACAGTGCTGCCTCTCACACAGTGTTGCCTCTCACACAGTGTTGCCTCTCACACGGTGTTGCCTCTCACACACTCCTTGTTTTTCTAGAATTTATTATAAATTTATTATAAATTTCTGTTAAAAAGATGATGTTTGAATAAAAAATTTTGAAAAAAAAAATCCGCAGACAAACAAAATAAATGGTAATATATTGCCTTCCAAAAACATCGAAAAATAAGTGGCCTCAAAAACGAGCTCGTTTCACCTATAGAAACAGAGCTCTTCTCCCCAAATTTTTATTATTCTTTTTTTTTTTTTTGGGGGGGGGCAAAGATACAGAGTGGAAGCTAAGCTTAGTAATATGTTTATCCATAGCACTCAAAAATTAAGAACTTCCCCCCCCCCCCCGAAAAAAAAAAATGTTTATACTCGGCGCAAATTAGGAGGAAATAAAAGAATATTGGAGATAATCTTCATCAACAGCACACAAATTTAAGGATTTTTTTTTTGCGTATCTCTTTTTCCCTGTAACTGTGAGTGTTTGGACGTGGTGGGAGTACACACTCTGGACGTGGTGGGAGTACACACTCTGGACGTGGTGGGAGTACACACTCTGGACGTGGTACGAGTACACACTCTGGATGTGGTGGGAGTACACACTCTGGACGTGGTGGGAGTACACACTCTGGACGTGGTGGGAGTACACACTCTGGACGTGGTGGGAGTACACACTCTGGACGTGGTGGGAGTACACACTCTGGACGTGGTGGGAGTACACACTCTGGACGTGGTACGAGTACACACTCTGGACGTGGTGGGAGTACACACTCTGGACGTGGTGGGAGTACACACTCTGGACGTGGTGGGAGTACACACTCTGGACGTGGTACGAGTACACACTCTGGATGTGGTGGGAGTACACACTCTGGACGTGGTGGGAGTACACACTCTGGACGTGGTGGGAGTACACACTCTGGACGTGGTGGGAGTACACACTCTGGACGTGGTGGGAGTACACACTCTGGACGTGGTGGGAGTACACACTCTGGACGTGGTACGAGTACACACTCTGGACGTGGTGGGAGTACACACTCTGGACGTGGTGGGAGTACACACTCTGGACGTGGTGGGAGTACACACTCTGGACGTGGTACGAGTACACACTCTGGATGTGGTGGGAGTACACACTCTGGACGTGGTGGGAGTACACACTCTGGACGTGGTGGGAGTACACACTCTGGACGTGGTGGGAGTACACACTCTGGACGTGGTGGGAGTACACACTCTGGACGTGGTACGAGTACACACTCTGGATGTGGTGGGAGTACACACTCTGGACGTGGTGGGAGTACACACTCTGGATGTGGTGGGAGTACACACTCTGGACGTGGTGGGAGTACACACTCTGGACGTGGTTGGAGTACACACTCTGGACGTGGTACGAGTACACACTCTGGATGTGGTGGGAGTACACACTCTGGACGTGGTGGGAGTACACACTCTGGACGTGGTACGAGTACACACTCTGGATGTGGTGGTAGTACACACTCTGGACGTGGTACGAGTACACACTCTGGATGTGGTGGGAGTACACACTCTGGACGTGGTGGGAGTACACACTCTGGACGTGGTGGGAGTACACACTCTGGACGTGGTTGGAGTACACACTCTGGACGTGGTGGGAGTACACACTCTGGACGTGGTTGGAGTACACACTCTGGACGTGGTGGGAGTACACACTCTGGACGTGGTTGGAGTACACACTCTGGACGTGGTGGGAGTACACACTCTGGACGTGGTTGGAGTACACACTCTGGACGTGGTGGGAGTACACACTCTGGACGTGGTTGGAGTACACACTCTGGACGTGGTACGAGTACACACTCTGGATGTGGTGGGAGTACACACTCTGGACGTGGTGGGAGTACACACTCTGGACGTGGTTGGAGTACACACTCTGGACGTGGTACGAGTACACACTCTGGATGTGGTGGGAGTACACACTCTGGACGTGGTGGGAGTACACACTCTGGACGTGGTACGAGTACACACTCTGGATGTGGTGGGAGTACACACTCTGGACGTGGTACGAGTACACACTCTGGATGTGGTGGGAGTACACACTCTGGACGTGGTGGGAGTACACACTCTGGACGTGGTGGGAGTACACACTCTGGACGTGGTGGGAGTACACACTCTGGACGTGGTGGGAGTACACACTCTGGACGTGGTGGGAGTACACACTCTGGACGTGGTGGGAGTACACACTCTGGACGTGGTGGGAGTACACACTCTGGACGTGGTTGGAGTACACACTCTGGACGTAGTGGGAGTACACACTCTGGACGTGGTGGGAGTACACACTCTGGACGTGGTGGGAGTACACACTCTGGACGTGGTGGGAGTACACACTCTGGACGTGGTGGGAGTACACACTCTGGACGTGGTGGGAGTACACACTCTGGACGTGGTGGGAGTACACACTCTGGACGTGGTACGAGTACACACTCTGGATGTGGTGGGAGTACACACTCTGGACGTGGTGGGAGTACACACTCTGGACGTGGTGGGAGTACACACTCTGGACGTGGTACGATTACACACTCTGGACGTGGTGGGAGTACACACTCTGGACGTGGTTGGAATACACACTCTGGACGTGGTTGGAGTACACACTCTGGATGTGGTGGGACTACACACTCTGAATGTGGTGGGAGTACACACTCTGGACGTGGTTGGAGTACACACTCTGGACGTAGTGGGAGTACACACTCTGGACGTGGTGGGAGTACACACTCTGGACGTGGTGGGAGTACACACTCTGGACGTGGTGGGAGTACACACTCTGGACGTGGTGGGAGTACACACTCTGGACGTGGTGGGAGTACACACTCTGGACGTGGTGGGAGTACACACTCTGGACGTGGTACGAGTACACACTCTGGATGTGGTGGGAGTACACACTCTGGACGTGGTGGGAGTACACACTCTGGACGTGGTGGGAGTACACACTCTGGACGTGGTACGAGTACACACTCTGGACGTGGTGGGAGTACACACTCTGGACGTGGTGGGAGTACACACTCTGGACGTGGTACGAGTACACACTCTGGATGTGGTGGGAGTACACACTCTGGACGTGGTGGGAGTACACACTCTGGACGTGGTTGGAGTACACACTCTGGACGTGGTTGGAGTACACACTCTGGACGTGGTTGGAATACACACTCTGGACGTGGTTGGAGTACACACTCTGGATGTGGTGGGACTACACACTCTGAATGTGGTGGGAGTACACACTCTGGACGTGGTTGGAGTACACACTCTGGACGTAGTGGGAGTACACACTCTGGACGTGGTGGGAGTACACACTCTGGACGTGGTGGGAGTACACACTCTGGACGTGGTGGGAGTACACACTCTGGACGTGGTGGGAGTACACACTCTGGACGTGGTGGGAGTACACACTCTGGACGAGGTGGGAGTACACACTCTGGACGTGGTAGGAGTACACACTCTGGATGTGGTGGGAGTACACACTCTGTATGTGGTTGGAGTACACACTCTGGACGTGGTTGGAGTACACACTCTGGACGTGGTTGGAGTACACACTCTGGACGTGGTTGGAGTACACACTCTGGACGTGGTTGGAGTACACACTCTGGACGTGGTTGGAGTACACACTCTGGACGTGGTGGGAGTACGGACCCTGGACGTGGTGGGAGTACGGACCCTAGACGTGGTGGGAGTACGGACCCTGGACGTGGTGGGAGTACGGACCCTGGACGTGGTGGGAGTATGGACCCTGGACGTGGTGGGAGTACGGACCCTAGACGTGGTGGGAGTACTGACCCTGGACGTTGTGGGAGTACGGACCCTGGACGTTGTGGGAGTACGGACCCTGGACGTTGTGGGAGTTCTAGGAGTAAAAACATTGTCGTGGTGGATTATATACTTTGAACACAGTAAGTACGGACTGAAGGTATGAAAGAATACACCTCGGACGTTCGGGAATAAAAACTTTGGACTTGTGAGGTTAGTGATGGAAGTGAGGACTGGCGAGGTGGCGGCGTGGAAGTTGGTGGTGGTGGAGTAGTTGATGTTATGGAGTGTGAAGTTTAAAATAAACTTGTACTAAACACGAACATAACCAATAATTTTCCAACCGAGACATTACAGAGGTTCTACAAATGTGGAACTACAGTCTGCACTTCAAAAAGATAGTTTATGTATTATAGAGGTATGGATGTGTGTGGGAAGCAATCAAGCTGCTGTACTAGGGTTGAATACGTCAGATATTACCAGGATATCTCAGGGATATGCTTAAAAGACAATATTCAATATAAAGTTGCTAGTAAAGGGAAAGCACTTGATCAACATACTATGGAAGACAGCAGAGGGCAGCGAGTGACTAGCTCCCTTAAGGTTTACTATACTAGCAGTAGGAGTCTAAGAAATAAGATAGATGAGCTAAGATTACTTGCAAGTGCAGGTAATATATATATTGCTATAGCGGAGGCCTGGTTCAGCGTTAAAAATAGAGAAATGCCTTCTGAATGCAACATACAGGGATATAAACTATTCCACACTGACAGGATTAACAGGAATGGTGGTGGAGTGGCGATGTTTGTCAGAGATAATTTTAATTGTTGTGTTAGACATGATATAAGATTAGAAACATCTGACACAGAATCTGTTTGGCTACAGTTTCTCGAGGGTCGTGAAAAATTAATTTTGGGTGTGATTTATAGGCTCCCAAATCTTGATAGGGAGTACAGGAGGCTGCTATGGGATGAAATTCATTAGGTGTTTAGATATGAAAATGCTGTGTTAATGGGAGATTTTAACTTTAGACTAATTGACTGGAACAATGAGACAGGAAATCTTGAGTCTAGTGACTTCCTGGATACAGTTCAGGATTGCTTTTTAAAACAGTTTGTTACAGAATCAACTAAAGGAAACAACCTGCTTGACTTGGTTCCTGCCAACAAAAAATCAATAATTAATAATCTTGAGGTTAATGATGAGCTTGGGGACACCGATCACAAATCACTTAGTTTCAATATATCATGGAATTACCCAGATAACTGCAATCAAGTTGCTGTCCCAGACTTCTGCTTGGCCTACTTCATGGGACTTAGAAACTACCTGGGTGGGCTAAATTGGGATGACTAATGGTCAGGTAGGTGGTGCAGGTTGCCAAAATGACTTTTTCAGAGCATAATTCTAGCTGTCAAGACAAATTATGTTCCAAACAGGGAAATTAGATCTAACAAAAATGATCCAAAGTGCATAAACAATAGATTAAAACATCTGAATGGTCAAAATACAGGCATATATATACGTATCAAAAGAGGGGATGGGCAGTTAAGAAATCAATATATTCAATTAAAGAGAGAAAAAACAAGAAATAAAAATAGCAAAAAGGGATTATGAGGCTAAAGTCACAAGTGATTTGAAGACTAACCCAAAAGGGTTCGTTCAGGTATTCAGAAGTAAGGTTAGGGACAAGATAGGCCCACTTAACAGTAACTCAGGTCAAATGACTGACAGTGATAAGGAAATGTGTGAGATTTTCAACACTTACTTCCTCTCAGCTTTCACTCAGGAAGATACTAGCGAAATTCCAGAAATAATAAATTATGTAGAACAGGACGATAATAAACTATGCATGACTGGGGGTAACTAGTGATATGGTCCTCAGATAAATAGAGAAATTAAAACCTAGCCAATTCCCAGACCATGGCGAATTGTTTGCAAGGGTTTTAAAGGAATGTAAATTGGAACCTAGCAAAACTTTGGCTAGTCTTCTCAACATATCACTACAAACTGGCATAGTGCCAGACAAGTGGAAAATGGCTAATGTAATACCTATTTACAAGGCAGGTGACAGGTCTTTACCTTCGAACTAAGGACCAATAAGCCTTACCTCCACAGCTGGTAAATTTATGGAATCAATAATTGCCGAGGCAATTCGTAGCCATCTTGAAAGGCATTAATTGATTAATGAATCTCATCACGGTTTTACAAACGGGCGTTCCTGTCTTACGAATTTGCTAACTTTTTTTACTAAGGTATTTGAGGAGGTAGATCATGGTAATGAATATGATATTGTGTATATGGACTTCAGTAAGGCTTTCGGTAGAGTTCCACATCAGAGGACAATGAGGAAACTTAAGGCACACGAAATAGAAGAAATTTTTTCCTGGGTAAAGGCTTGGTTGACAAATAGACAGCAGAAAGTTTGCAGAAATGGGGAGAAATGAGAATGAGGACACGTCACAAGTGGTGTTCCACAGGGGGTCAGTGTTGGGCCCCGTGTTGTTCACAAATTACATAAACGATATAGATGAGGGAATAAATAGCGATATAAGAAAATTTGCTGATGACTCCAAAATAGGCAGTCCAATTCATTCTAATGAGAACAGAGCACTTCAGGATGATTTGAATAGACTGATGCAGTGGTCGGAGAAGTGGCAGATGCAGTCTAATATAGACAAATGCAAAGTTCTAAATGCTGGACAGGAAAATAACCATGCCACTTATAAACTAAATAATGTAGATCTTAATATTACTGACTGCGAAAAGGATTTAGGAGTTCTGGTTAGCAGTAATTTGAAACAAAGGCAACAGTGCATAAGCGTTCGCAATAAAGCTAACAGAATCCTTGGCTTCATATCAAGATGTATAAATAATAGAAGTCCTCAGGTTGTTCTTCAACTCTATATATCCTTGGTTAGGCCTCATTTAGATTATGCTGCTTAGTTCTGATCACCGTATTACAGAATGGATATAAATGCACTGGCAAACGTACAAAAGAGGATGACAGAGTTGATCCCATGTATCAGAAATCTCCCCTAAGAGGATAGACTGAGGGCCCTGAAAACAGGAATAAATAAAGGGGGTGTAAATAGCGTGCTAAAAATATTTAGCCAAGACAGGACTCATAGCAGTGGTTTCAAGTTGGAAAAATTCAGATTCAGGAAGGATATAGGGAAGCACTGGTTTGGTAATATATATATATATATATATATATATATATATATATATATATATATATATATATATATATATATATATATATATATATATATATATATATATATATATATATATATATATATATATATAATACCTTCATATATATATATATATATATATATATATATATATATATATATATATATATATATATATATATTCGTTCATTGCAGCTTGTTGCAAGGCTGCAGTAAGACCCTCACCTGCCCACTGTTCCTTAATTGCATACATACCTTCAGTGTTGCTTCCGGCTTGTGCTTGTGGAATTGTGTAACGCTTGTAATATTTCGTAACTCGTCTGCAGTTGTGTAGTGTTCTATTTGTACAGTTCTGTAGTGTTTGTGCTGTTTGTACAGCTGTGTAGTGTTTGTGTTGTTTGTACAGTTGTGTAGTGTTTGTGTTGTTTGTACAGTTGTGCAGTGTTTGTGTTGTTTGTACAGTTGAGTAGTGTTTGTGTTGTTTGTACAGTTGTGTAGTGTTTGTGTTGTTTGCACAGCTGTGTAGTGTTTGTGCTGTTTGTACAGTTGTGCAGTGTTTGTGTTGTTTGTACAGTTGTGTAGTGTTTGTGCTGTTTGTACAGCTGTGTAGTGTTTGTGCTGTTTGTACAGCTGTGTAGTGTTTGTGTTTGTACAGTTGTGTAGTGTTTGTGCTGTTTGTACAGTTGTGTAGTGTTTGTGCTGTTTGTACAGCTGTGTAGTGTTTGTGTTTGTACAGCTGTGTAGTGTTTGTGTTTGTACAGTTGTGTAGTGTTTGTGCTGTTTGTACAGTTGTGTAGTGTTTGTGCTGTTTGTACAGTTGTGTAGTGTTTGTGTTGTTTGTACAGTTGTGTAGTGTTTGTGTTTGTACAGCTGTGTAGTGTTTGTGTTTGTACAGTTGTGTAGTGTTTGTGTTGTTTGTACAGCTGTGTAGTGTTTGTGTTGTTTGTACAGTTGTGTAGTGTTTGTGTTGTTTGTACAGTTGTGTAGTGTTTGTGTTGTTTGTACACTTTTGTAGTGTTTGTGTTGTTTGTACAGTTGTGTAGTGTTTGTGTTGTTTGTACAGCTGTGTAGTGTTTGTGCTGTTTGTACAGTTGTGTAGTGTTTGTGTTGTTTGTACAGCTGTGTAGTGTTTGTGTTGTTTGTACAGCTGTGTAGTGTTTGTGTTTGTACAGCTGTGTAGTGTTTGTGTTGTTTGTACAGTTGTGTAGTGTTTGTGTTGTTTGTACAGCTGTGTAGTGTTTGTGCTGTTTGTACAGCTGTGTAGTGTTTGTGTTGTTTGTACAGTTGTGTAGTGTTTGTGTTGTTTGTACAGTTGTGTAGTGTTTGTGTTGTTTGTACAGTTGTGTAGTGTTTGTGTTGTTTGTACAGTTGTGTAGTGTTTGTGTTGTTTGTACAGTTGTGTAGTGTTTGTGTTGTTTGTACAGCTGTGTAGTGTTTGTGTTGTTTGTACAGTTGTGTAGTGTTTGTGTTGTTTGTACAGTTGTGTAGTGTTTGTGTTGTTTGTACACTTGTGTAGTGTTTGTGTTGTTTGTACAGTTGTGTAGTGTTTGTGTTGTTTGTACACTTGTGTAGTGTTTGTGTTGTTTGTACAGTTGTGTAGTGTTTGTGCTGTTTGTACAGTTGTGTAGTGTTTGTGTTGTTTGTACAGTTGTGTAGTGTTTGTGTTGTTTGTACAGTTGTGTAGTGTTTGTGTTGTTTGTACAGTTGTGTAGTGTTTGTGTTGTTTGTACAGTTGTGTAGTGTTTGTGTTGTTTGTACACTTGTGTAGTGTTTGTGTTGTTTGTACAGTTGTGTAGTGTTTGTGTTGTTTGTACAGTTGTGTAGTGTTTGTGTTGTTTGTACAGCTGTGTAGTGTTTGTGTTGTTTGTACACTTGTGTAGTGTTTGTGCTGTTTGTACAGCTGTGTAGTGTTTGTGTTGTTTGTACACTTGTGTAGTGTTTGTGCTGTTTGTACAGTTGTGTAAGTATCGTAATACTGTGTATTTGTCTTTTTTTATTTAAATTATGCAAAATTAATGAAATGATATTTGTTAGTTTGTCTTTATTTGTTTTTTATTTGTTGATGTACTATGAGAGTTTTGATTTACTGGTAAGTTATTTATTGCTTAACATGCCCAGATGTTGCTTAATATGCCCTATAAGTTGTTTAATATAATTATGTGTTCTTTAATATACCTAATTGCTGTATATTATACCCTATAATTTGTTTAATATATCTTATATGTTGTTTAATTCCCCATCTGCTGTTTAATATACCTTATATGCTATATAATTTGTCTCACGGAATCCATTAATCTCAGTGTTGGCTTAATTGGCCGTCGAAGGCCAGGGTCATTAGGGGCCTATCGACAACCGAGGCAGATTAGCCGTGGGCTTTGCTTCTAAGACTTTTGATCCGAGGAGTTGAAGCTGCTACCCTTCCCCTTGTTCCCTTCGTCAATCTTTATTGCCTCCCATTTCCCAGGCAGTGTATGGCTCCTGCGGGTTTATCGCTTCTGCGTGAACTTTATCATCATTCTCAGCTGTGACGACAGTGTGCTCCAAAAAATGATGAGGTAGAGACCTCATTTACCTGTTTTATCTTATTCCATTTGTCTCTCATTCCCCTACTTTTTCCCTTCCCTTTGTTTTCCTCCCTTTTTGCCTCATCGTCCTCTATAATCCCAGTCTTTAGTCCCTTCTCTGCCGTTCCTCACTTCCTTTTCCATCACCCCTTTGTCCTGTCTCCTTTTACCCAGACACCCTCCTCTCTCCTTCCTCTTCGTTCTCCCTACCTATCTTCCTTCCGTCCTTGTTTCTTCTTTCCTAACTCTCTTCCTTCTTCCTCGCCTTTATGTGCCTTACTTCCAGCCTCTTTGTACCTTCCTTCTACTCTTCCTTGTGTCTTCTCTCCCTCCCTCCCTCTCTCTGCCTTCCTTTTTCCGTACCTCTTTCCCTTCCTGCCTGTTTGCCTTCCAATTTGCCTCGCCCTCCGTCACCCTTCCTCGCCCTACCTCGCTATGCTTCACCCGTCACCCTTCCTCGCCCTACCTCGCTATGCTTCACCCTGCCTCCCCCTGCCTCGCCCTGCCTCGCCCTGCCTCGCCCTGCCTCGCCCTGCCACAGCAGATGCCGCTCCTGCGTCCTAAATCAGGATAATGACTGCTCATCAGGGCTGCCAGCGCCATGGTCGGGTGGTCGCCCACGTATGCACCAGTAGTGGCCTTCCCCACACACAGGCAACAGTCACAGCAACAGCATTAATAACAGCAGCAACAGCAGTAACAGCTATATCAATAACAGCGGCAGTAACATCAATAACAAAAGCTGTAACAGCAGAAGCAAACGTACTCTACAAAGAGAGACAATCATAGCAACAATGTAGTAAAAGCAACAACAATAACATAAATAACATCAACACAAGAAGCAGCAACATCATAATAAGCAGCAGCAGTAACATCAGCAGCAGCCACAACATCAACATAAGTAGCAACAACATCAAAATTAGCAGCAACATCATCATAAGCAGCAGCGGCAACAGCATCAATATAAGTAGCGGCAGCAACATCAACATAAGTAACAGCAGCAGCAGCAACAACATCAACATAAACAACAGCGGCAGATGTAACATTAATAGCAGCAAAGGATGAATGAATAGGAGCTTCATCAAGCATACACAACACACTGAGCATAATCATGGCAGTAACAGCTATAATAGCAACATGAAACACACCTCATACGCACAGATAATCATAGCAACAACAATAACAACACACACACACACACATACACACACACACACACACACACACACACTCACTAACAAACACACTAACAAATTCGCAGGACACGATGAGACACAGCACCAGCTGTGATTGTCGTCTCAGCAACTAACACAGTATCCTAATAACATCATGAATTCTACAGTAAGCAGCACCAGCAACAGTAACAGCAACAGTAATAGCAACACTGCCGGCAACAGCTACGTACTTTAATAACAATCCTAGCTCACACTTTCCAAAAACAATAGCAGCAACAACACCGCCAGCAACACCAACACATCCTGACACGATTCAAGCGCGCACACTTCCTCAACGACAACATCAACAACACCAGACACTCTCTCTCACACACACACAAACACACACACACACACACACACACACACACAAACACACACACACACACACACACACACACACACACACACACACACACACACACACACACACACACACACACACACACACACACACACAGGGAGATTGCCTGAGGCATGGAAGACAGCAAATGTAGTCCCAATCTTTAATAAAGGAGACAGACATGAAGCATTAAACTACAGACCAGTGTCACTGACATGTATAGTATGCAAAATCATGGAGAAGATTATCAGGAGAAGAGTGGTGGAACACCTAGAAAGGAACGATCTCATCAACAGCAGCCAACATGGTTTCAGGGACGGGAAATCCTGTGTCACAAACCTACTGGAGTTCTATGACATGGTGACAGCAGTAAGACAAGAGAGAGAGGGGTGGGTGGATTGCATTTTCTTGGACTGTAAGAAGGCGTTTGACACAGTTCCACACAAGAGATTGGTGCAAAAACTGGAGGACCATGCAGGGATAACAGGGAAGGCACTACAATGGATCAGGGAATACTTGTCAGGAAGACAGCAGCGAGTCATGGTACGTGGCGAGGTGTCAGAGTGGGCACCTGTGACCAGCGGGGTCCCGCAGGGGTCAGTCCTAGGACCAGTGCTGTTTCTGGTATTTGTGAACGACATGATGGAAGGAATAGACTCTGAGGAGTCCCTGTTTGCAGATGACGTGAAGTTGATGAGAAGAATTCACTCTATCGAAGACCAGGCAGAACTACAAAGGGATCTGGACAGGCTGCAGACCTGGTCCAGCAATTGGCTCCTGGAGTTCAATCCCACCAAGTGCAAAGTCATGAAGATTGGGGAAGGGCAAAGAAGACTGCAGACGGAGTACAGTCTAGGGGGCCAGAGACTACAAACCTCACTCAAGGAAAAAGATCTTGGGGTGAGTATAACACCAGGCACTTCTCCTGAAGCGCACATCAACCAAATAACTGCTGCAGCATATGGGTGCCTGGCAAACCTCAGAACAGCATTCCGACATCTTAATAAGGAATCATTCAGGACCCTGTACACCGTGTACGTTAGGCCCATATTGGAGTATGCGGCACCAGTTTGGAACCCACACCTAGCCAAGCACGTGAAGAAACTAGAGAAAGTGCAAAGGTTTGCAACAAGACTAGTCCCAAAGCTAAGAGGTATGTCCTACGAGGAGAGGTTAAGGGAAATCAACCTGACGACACTGGAGGACAGGAGAGATAGGGGGGACATGATAACGACATACAAAATACTGAGAGGAATTGACAAGGTGGACAAAGACAGGATGTTCCAGAGATTGGACACAGTAACAAGGGGACACAGGTGGAAGCTGAAGACACAGATGAATCACAGGGATGTTAGGAAGTATTTCTTCAGCCACAGAGTAGTCAGTAAGTGGAATAGTTTGGGAAGCGATGTAGTGGAGGCAGTATCCATACATAGCTTTAAGCAGAGGTATGATAAAGCTCACGGCTCAGGGAGAGTGACCTAGTAGCGATCAGTGAAGAGGCGGGGCCAGGAGCTCGGACTCGACCCCCGCAACCTCAACTAGGTGAGTACAACTAGGCGAGTACACACACCTGGTCCAGCAAATGGCTTCTCGAATTTAATCCTGCCAAATGCAAAGTCATGAAGATAGGGGAAGGGCACAGAAGACCACAGACAGAGTATAGGCTAGGTGGCCAAAGACTGCAAACCTCACTCAAGGAGAAAGATCTTGGGGTGAGTATAACACCGAGCATGTCTCCGGAAGCACACATCAATCAGATAACTGCTGCAGCATATGGGCGCCTGGCAAACCTGAGAACAGCATTCCGATACCTTAGTAAGGAATCATACAAGACACTGTACACCGTGTATGTCAGGCCCATACTGGAGTATGCAGCACCTGTTTGGAACCCGCACTTGATAAAGCACGTCAAGAAACTAGAGAAAGTACAAAGGTTTGCGACAAGGTTAGTTCCAGAGCTAAGGGGAATGTCCTATGAAGAAAGATTAAGGGAAATCGGCCTGACGACACTGGAGGACAGGAGGGTCAGGGGAGACATGATAACGACATATAAAATACTGCGTGGAATAGACAAGGTGGACAAAGACAGGATGTTCCAGAGAGGGGACACAGAAACAAGAGGCCACAATTGGAAGTTGAAGACACAAATGAGTCAGAGAGATAGTAGGAAGTATTTCTTCAGTCATAGAGTTGTAAGGCAGTGGAATAGCCTAGAAAATGACGTAGTGGAGGCAGGAACCATACACAGTTTTAAGACGAGGTTTGATAAAGCTCATGGAGCGGGGAGAGAGAGGGCCCAGTAGCAACCGGTGAAGAGGCGGGGCCAGGAGCTAAGACTCGACCCCTGCAACCACAAATAGGTGAGTACAAATAGGTGAGTACACACACACACACACAATCCATGCACTCCCTCGGTGATTCCAGGTTCTCTCTACTGACACCCTACAGCACAATGGCAGAATTAATTCCATACGTTCCTCTTCGTGCTTACACTGTTCTACACTGTTGATCTATATACACTACTGTTCTGATACAGTGAACTCACACACTGACGTACACTGTCACCACCATCTTTCTGAACACTGCCACCTTGAGAAATATCATTTTGATAATGATAATATTTCTCAAGGTGGGAGTGTTCAGAAAGATGGTGGTGACAGTGTACTACGTCAGTGTGAGTTCAAACACTGTATTGATGTTACATCTGCAGGAGAAAACGTTAAATCCGTAGGGGGTTATACAGCTCCTGGTGAATGGGAAGTAATGAGATTGCATCCGATGAATAGTAGAGTAGATCCAATTCCTCGGATCAAGAGTCCTTAATCGACATAAGACACGCTCCTTGTAACGTCCTTCAAACACAAAAGTGTAATAAGCATAATTTCATGAACCACTTCCATGCAGATAATAAAATGTCAGTGGTGACGTGTACTTAGCTCTGTGAAGACTTGTTCGTGTGCTCTCTGTGAATCTGAACCAGGACGCCCTCTCTTGAGCAACTCTACCAGCACTTAAAAGAGGAGCTTAGGGTTGCTAAGCTGGAGATACGGCGATTAACGGAGGAGAACAAGAGGATTCGTAGTAATCCTGTTGTGAGTCCTCAGGTTAAGAAAGGAACCTGGTCAGTGGCTGCACAACATGGATCCAAGCTGAGGATCAAGAAGACTGTTGGAGAGGCAGAAGCAACGAAGAACCAGAAGACTACTGTGGAAACATCCAACCCATTTTCGGTGCTACCTGACGAATGTGGGTTGTCTACTGGGAACGTCACAACGAGCACCAAGGAAGCATTGGCAGACGTGAGTGAAACATCTCCAGAAAACCCAACGAAGACCATCGAGAACGTCATGACGAATTCCACAAGTGAAGGTAAGAACATTGTTTTAGTTGGAGACAGATCAAGTTTATGGATTGGGCATTTTGCCATAGGGACAGGAAGAGAAGGCAGAGGGTATGTTTTCCTGGGGCTGGGATGGGAGATATTGTTAGACGTCTGGACGACATCATGAAAGGTAATGGGAGCAATTCTATTATCTGCCTCAGTGCGGGAGGCAACGATGTTGGCAGACGTAGGAGTGAGGACCTGATTAGCAGGTATAGGTCAGCAATAGAAATAATTAGGAAGGGTGGGAACCCTGTCATATGTATATTATGCTAATAGCCGTAGTGCTAGGAATAAGATGTACGGGTTGAGATTAGTTGCTAGTGCAGGTAACATTGATGTATTTGCCATAACTAAGACGTGGTTTAATTCAAAATGTCGGGACATACCTTCAGAATGTTACAAATCAGGGTTTTAAATTGTTCCAAGTAGATAGAAGTATCAGGAAGGGGGGTGGGGTGGCATTGTATGTCCGAGATCGCTTGAACTATTGCATAAAAACGGGTATTAAGTCTGAAGTAACACATACAAAGTCTGGATAGAATTATCAGAGGGGCATGAAAAATTGATTTTAGGAGTGATATACCGTCTCCCAAACTTAGATAGGGACCAAGGGAGACTACTATGGGAGGAAACTGTTAAGGCCACAAGGCACGATAACCTAGTAATTCTAGGAGACCTTAACTTTAGTCATATAATTGGAATTTCTTGACTGGGAATTTAGAATCTAACGACTTCTTAGCAGTAGTTCAGGATTGTTTTTTGAGGCAGTTTGTGACAGAGCCTACAAGGGGAAATAACCTGCTTCACTTGGTTCTGGCAAACAAGGAATCCCATGTTTATAATTTAGAAATTACAGAGGAACTCGGCACAAGCGATCACAAATCAGTTACCTTTAGCATTGAATGGAAGTATGACAGTAGGGATAATTCAGTAATGGTCCCAGATTTTCGCTTAGCAGATTACAAGGGAGTAACGAAGAGAGCTATCAGTATGACAGCTTTCTTAACACAATACATGCTGCCCAAGGACATTTATCCCATATAAGGAAATTAAATCGAATAGAAATGACCCCAAGTGGATGAATAATAGGCTCAAATATCTTTTAGTACAGAAAAAAAGGTATAGGCGCATCAAAAGAGGTGAGGATCATTTTATGAATCAGTATATTGACATTAAGAGGGACGTTAAAATGGGGATAAGAAAAGCTAAACGGGACAATGAAATTGAAGTCGCTAGGGATTCGAAAACTAACTCAAAATTTTTTTCCAGGTTTATAGAACAAAAGTTAGAGATAAGATAGGTCCCCTTAAAAATAACTCTGGGCATCTTACTGACAAGGAGACTGAAATGTGCGCTATTCTTAATAATTATTTTCTCTCGGTTTTCACTCAGGAAGACACTAACAATAACCCAGTAATTAATTTTTATAGTGGGCCTGAAGATGATAAATTATGCAATATCATAGTCACTAGCGAATTGGTTATCAAACAGATAGACCGGTTAAAGCAAAATAAATCCCCGGGCCATGATGAACTTTTTTTAAGGGTTCTTAAAGAGTGTAAAATGTGAACCATTGACTAATATTTTTAATATTTCTCTTCTAACAAGTGTAGTGTCTGATATGTGGAAGATGGCTAATGTAATTCCTATTTTTAAAGCAGGGGACAAGTCGTTACCATCAAATTATCGCCTAATAAGCCTAACCTCAATTGTAGGCAAATTACTAGTCAATTACAGCTGATAATATAAGAAGCCATCTCGATAAGCATAGCTTGATTAATGGTACTCAGCATGGATTCACGAGAGGCCGTTCCTGCCTAACTAATTTGTTAACCTTCTTCAGTAAAGCTTTTGAGGCCGTTGATCATGATAAACAATTCGATATTGTTTATTTAGATTTTAGTAAATTATGCACCAGAGACTGTTAAAGTGGCAGCTCATGGTACTGGGGAAAAATTGCTGTCATGGATCGAATCATGCTTCACAGACAGCAAGCAGAGAGTGTCCATAAATGGGGTTAAATCCGAGTTGGGATCTGTAATAAGTGACGTTTCACAGGGATCAGTCTTGGGCCCGTTGTTGTTTATAATATATATCAATGACCTTGATGAAGGAATTACTAGTGATATGAGCAAATTCGCCGATGACACAAAGATAGGTAGAATAATTGATTCAAACCTAGATGTCGGGGAACTTCAGGAGGATTTAGACAAATTCAGTTCCTGGTCAGAAAAGTGGCAGATGCAGTTCAGTGTAGACAAATGCAATGTACTGAACTCGGGAGTGTCCATAACCCTAGTACTTATCAGTTAAATAACGTAGAACTTAACCATACAGATTGCGAAAAGGATTTGGGGGTTATGATAAGCAGCAACCTTAAACCAAGGCAGCAATGCCTAAGCGTACGTAACAAAGCAATCAGATTAATGGGATTTAAATCAAGAAGTATAAGCAACAGAAGTCCAGCGGTTATTTTACAGCTTTATACATCATTAGTCAGGCCTCACCAAGATTACGCACCTCAGTTCTGGTCAGAATGGATATAAATTCGCTAGAAAATATCCAGCGTAGAATGACCAAATTAATACATAGCATTAGAAATCTTCCGTACAAAAAACGATTGAAGACTATTAAACTACATTCACTTGTTAGACGAAGAATGAGGGGAGACATGATCGAAGTGTATAAGTGGAAGATGGGTATTAACAAAGGGGATACAAATAAGGTTTTGAGGATATCACTTCAAGAACCCGCAATAATGGATTCAAATTAGATAAGTTTAGATTTCGAAAGGATATAGGAAAGTATTGGTTTGGAAATAGGGTAGTTGATAAGTGGAACAGTCTGCCTAGTAGGGTTATTGAAGCTAAAACGTTGGGTTGTTTCAAATTTAGGGTAGATAAATACATGAGTGAGAGGGGTTGGATTTGAGTGAGACTTGCATAATGAGTAAATAGAATCATCAAAACATATTTCTTGGGTAGCATTGAAAATTGGGTTGAGCAAATATTTTGTTAGTGGGAAGGATTATAAAGGACCTGCCTACTATGGGCCAACAGGCCTGCTGCAGTGTTCCTCCTTTCTTATGTTCTTATGTTCTTATTTGAAATAATTACTGGATATGTTATCTTCACAATACTGAAGATGGCTTTATTGTGAGAACGAAATGTACAGGAATAAATATTTGTACATAGAGTATTTATTTCTATAATTGGTGACACTGATTTATTAACAAATGAGTTCAGCAGTGAGTTGTTTAGCTTAATCGGTGCACTAGTGATTTTAGCTTACTAGGTGCGCTAGTGAGATGACTAGCTTAGGTGCGCTAGTGAGTTGACTAGCTTACTAGGTGCTCTATTGAGTTGACTAGCTTACTAGGTGCTCTAGTGAGTTGACTAGCTTACTAGGTGCTCTAGTGAGTTGATTAGCTTACTAGGTGCTCTAGTGAGTTGACTAGCTTACTAGGAGCGCTAGTGAGTTGACTAGCTTACTAGGTGCACTAGTGAGTTGACTAGCTTACTAGGTGCGCTAGTGAGTTGACCAGCTTACTAGGTGCGCTAGTGAGTTGACCAGCTTACTAGGTGCGCTAGTGAGTCGGCTAGCTTACTAGGTGCGCTAGTGAGTTGACCAGCTTACTAGGTGCGCTAGTGAGTTGACTAGCTTACTAGGAACGCTAGTGAGTCGGCTAGCTTACTAGGTGCGCTAGTGAGTTGACTAGCTTACTAGGTGCGCTAGTGAGTCGGTTAGCTTACTACGTGCGCTAGTGAGTTGGCTAGCTTACTAGGTGCGCTAGTGAGCTGGGTAGCTTACTAGGTGCGCTAGTGAGTTGGCTAGCTTACTAGGTGCGCTAGTGAGTTGGCTAGCTTACTAGGTGCGCTAGTCAGCTGGGTAGCTTACTAGGTGCGCTAGTGAGTTGGCTAGCTTACTAGGTGCGCTAGTCAGCTGGGTAGCTTACTAGGTGCGCTAGTGAGTTGGCTAGCTTACTAGGTGCGCTAGTGAGTTGGCTAGCTTACTAGGTGCCCTAGTGAGCTGGGTAGCTTACTAGGTGCGCTAGTGAGTTGGCCTAGCTTACTAGGTGCGCTAGTGAGTTGGCTAGCTTACTAGGTGCGCTAGTGAGCTGGGTAGCTTACTAGGTGCGCTAGTCATCTGGGTAGCTTACTAGTTGCGCTAGTGAGTTGACTAGCTTATTAGGTGCGCTAGTGAGTTGGCTAGCTTACTAGGTGCGCTAGTGAGTCGGCTAGCTAACTAGGTGGGCTAGTGAGTTGGCTAGCTTACTAGGTGGGCTAGTGAGTTGGCTAGCTTACTAGGTGCGCTAGTGAGTTGGCTAGCTTACTAGGTGCGCTAGCTTACTAGGTGCGCTAGTGAGTTGGCTAGCTTACTAGGTGCGCTAGTGAGCTGGGTAGCTTACTAGGTGCGCTAGTCAGCTGGGTAGCTTACTAGGTGCGCTAGTCAGCTGGGTAGCTTACTAGATGCGCTAGTGAGTTGACTAGCTTACTAGGTGCACTAGTGAGTTGGCTAGCTTACTAGGTGCGCTAGTGAGCTGGGTAGCTTACTAGGTGCGCTAGTGAGTTGGCTAGCTTACTAGATGCGCTAATGAGTTGACTAGCTTATTAGGTGCGCTAGTGAGTTGGCTAGCTTACTAGGTGCGCTAGTGAGTCGGCTAGCTTACTAGGTGGGCTAGTGAGTTGGCTAGCTTACTAGGTGGGCTAGTGAGTTGGCTAGCTTACTAGGTGCGCTAGTGAGTTGGCTAGCTTACTAGGTGCGCTAGTGAGTGGGCTAGCTTACTAGGTGCGCTAGTGAGTTGGCTAGCTTACTAGGTGCGCTAGTGAGCTGGGTAGCTTACTAGGTGCGCTAGTCAGCTGGGTAGCTTACTAGGTGCGCTAGTGAGTTAGCTAGCTTACTAGGTGCGCTAGTGAGCTGGGTACCTTACTAGGTGGGCTAGTGAGCTGGGTAGCTTACTAGGTGCGCTAGTGAGTTGCTAGCTTACTAGGTGCGCTAGTGAGTAGGCTAGCTTAAAAGGTGCGCTAGTGAGCGGGGTAGCTTACTAGGTGCGCTAGTGAGTTGGCTAGCTTACTAGGTGCTCTAGTGAACTGGGTAGCTTACTAGGTGCTCTAGTGAGTTGACTAGCTTACTAGGTGCGCTAGTGAGTTGACTAGCTTACTAGGTGCGCTAGT
>NC_091317.1:3727390-3762390 GCF_038502225.1 Cherax quadricarinatus
ACTGCGGTGCATCTCTCCTTGAAGAGTTCAGGATGACTTGACGGAGCGGGAACAACTGATTATGATGTGATCAAATGATGCCGTAGTCATGTGATCTGGTGATCGATTTCAGCATCACTGGAACATTGAGGTGAATAATGTTATCCTTAAATCATACTATCACAACTCATGAGATACCCTGACAATAACAGACAATTTGAGATGGGAGGACACATTACGAGGAACATAGTTCGAAACTAGATGTTCAGCTGAACAAGGGACATAAACAATTTCTTTAGTGTGATGGAAGCGAAAGAAAATAAATTCATTAGGTAGGGATGCAGTGTAGAAAAAAATAATACATGGATTTATGATTAGATATGACAGAACCACAGAGGACCTGGGTCAAACCATAGCGGCAGAGTTCAAGAGCCACAACTCAACTTTGGCAGGCACAACCAGGTTGAGTACAATCTGAACTTCACGACGTAGTTTGCACTCATCTAGTCAGTGGAGTCGTTCGGTGCACCGGTCGCATCGGCTTTCCATAAGCAATTACAATTTGAGTAACGTATGGAGCTGCCAAGGTGCTCACGACCGACCAGTGGAAACAGCTCAGTGACATAAACAGTGATCGTTCTTTCATGTTACCTGGCTGTAAACTACGAGCGAATACTTGTCTTATACCCAACCTAAGCCAACCCCAGCACCCAAACAACCACATACCTGAATACCCACCCAAACACCCAACTGAACATCCATCCTGTCCTCCTTAATAGTTTTAATGAAAGCTCTGAAAGTATATTTATTATAATTTTTGTATAACCATCTACAATCACTCAGTTTAAAGGCAAATATTCATTATTTAGGAACCGCCTGTTAATTTTGCTATATTCAGTTTATATTTTCATTATTTGTTAGTTAATATTTTATTTAGTTTCGTATTTTCTTAAGGTTACGTTTCAATAGATTTTGATTTTATTATCTTTGTTGCTAAGTTTCTAAGTTCTCTTGGGTAACTTTAGACATGTTTAAATTTAGGAGCTGAAATCTTCTCCAGGCTGAGGGACTGACCACCTCAGTTACTATTTCTCCGAGGTTGGTGGACTGGTTACATCCTCTTTATTTTACTACTACACCTGCTGCCTCTGTTTTTGACTGAAGAATCAACAATAACGATACCCGACTGTTGCACATGTGACTTACTCATCAACTTGTAGGTATTTTATACCAATGTCAACATAAACTAAGAGAGGCTAGGAGCCATTGTCTGTGTGGCCGCCTCTATACAATTGGTCGAGTAATATAAAAATGCCATTGTTGGTCCTCTAAGGGAGATGTAATATGAGTCCGCTCACTGCCTGTTCTTGACACATGTAAAATGAGGGAATTGGTTACTGTATGTTACTCGTACATGAATGTGTGAGCATTTGATCGAAACAAAATTTGTGTGTAGTTGTGGCTGCAGGGGTCGTGTGTGTGTGTGTGTGTGTGTGTGTGTGTGTGTGCGCGTGTGTGTGTGTGTGTGTGTGTGTGTGTGTGTGTGTGTGTGTACTCACCTAATTGTGGTTGCAGGGGTCGAGACTCAGCTCCTGCCCCCGCCTCTTCACTGATCGCTACTAGGTCCTCTCCCTCTCTGCTTCCTGAGCTTTGGCATACCTCTTCTTAAAACTATGGTTCCTGCCTCCACTACTTCACTTGCTAGGCTATTCCACTTCCTGACGACTCTGTGACTGAAGAAATACTTCCTGACGTCACTGTGACTCGTCTGAGTCTTCAGCTTCCAGTTGTGACCCCTTGTTTCTGTGTCCCCTCTCTGGAACATCCTATCTCTGTCCACCTTGTCTATTCCTCGCAGTATCTTGTATGTCGTTATCATGCCTCCCCTGACCCTTCTGTCCTCCAGTGTCGTCAGTCCGATTTCCCTCAATCTTTCCTCGTACATTCCCCTGAGCTCTGGGACTAGCCTTGTTGCAAACCTTTGTACTTTCTCTAACTTCTTGACGTGCTTGACCAGGTGTGGGTTCCAGACTGGTGCTGCATACTCCAGTATGGGCCTAACATACACAGTGTACAGTGTCTTGAACGATTCCTTATTAAGGTATCGGAACGCTATTCTCAGGTTTGCCGGGCGCCCGTGTGTGTGTGTGTGTGTGTGTGTGTGTGTGTGTGTGTGTGTGTGTGTGCACTTTTATGTGTGTGTGTGTGCTTTTGTGTGCTTGTGTGTGTGCTTTTGTGTGTGTGTGCTTTTGTGTGTGTGTGCTTTTGTGTGTGTGCTTTTGTGTGTGTGCATGTATGTGTATGTGTGTGTGTGTGTGTGTGCTTGTGTGTGTGTATGTGTGTGTATGTGTATGTGTGTGTGCTTGCAGGCGAGTATTTACGCTTGTATTTCAGTGGATGTGTCTGTACGTATCCAGTGAGCGCAGTTGGTTCAGACAGGCACAATGCTGCACTGGACAATTCATCGACACAGTCGATGCGCTTCGCATGAATTTTTTATATTTTTCTCTGTATACTTTTCTGAAAAATCATTTGAATCGACCAGAAGAGTAAATAAATAGAAATCCTTTGCAAATTCCGCTGTTTATTCCAAGAAATAAAATATGTTTGAGAGTTTTAGAAGAATTAAAAAAAAAGAGGGGAAATTCTCGTAATTTGTTACAATAGCTACGTGTAATTGTGCAATTACTTTTCTTTTATTAAGTTTATTTTGAAAAATGATGAAGAGTGCACTATATACGGCTCACATTAAGATTATTTAACAATGTATTGGGTGAATTTTTTAAGGAAAAATATAAGCAACAGTGACCGACACTCAGCTTGTAGGATGCCTCGAGTCTGGTGAAGGGCTCTTCAGCCGAGGAATTAGAGCTAGACGCCCTTTCTTTAAATTAATTCTCATTCACCCAGGCGCTGTGTGACCCCTACGAATTTAATGCTTTATCGTGAAGCTAATATAAATTGTAATATTATTATAATTATTAATAATTATATATTAATAATAATGACTATAATAATATTATTATAGTTAATAATATTGGCCAAGAATTATTAAAAAATGAAGCGAAATTCTGAACTGCAGAATTTCTTGTTCCTGACGGTAACTTTTACGTCGCTGATTTCAAAACTTCCAAAGAAAAGTTGGATATGTTAACGTCTTTCATTTCCATATTTTACAAAACGAAGAGTCCAGAGGTTAGGAATCGAAAGATATTTACCATATCATTTTCACACACAAGCACACACACACACACACACACACACACACACAAGTATAGCAAAGGCCTATATTTGTTACTATAATGTCAATAATAAAAACTAAAACATCACTGTGACAACTACTGTTAAATTGGTAATTGTGTGCAACAAAAACGCGTAAAAAGAACAAAAAAAAACTAATTGCAATTCGCAGAAATACATTGTTTTATCATCAAGAACAAAAATGGTAATTGCGGAACCAAATGAAGCATGACGTAAAGGTGAGTCTCCTTATAGCTGCTGTCAGTGTTCACCTAGCAATACGATAGCTGAGAGAGAGTAAGCTGTTGTGGGTTGCTCTCTTGGGAAGAACCTAATTACCTCAACAAAAATACGCCAAACTGCTTAGATTTCTTAGGTTAAGTGCATTGTACTTGGGAAAAGTTAACGTAACTGAGCAGTACATTAGTAGTTAGCCAAGCCTCATACGCCTATTATAGATGGATAAAGACTGGAGTGGGTTACGTGATCCTATATGGCCAATCTTAGGATAAACCAGTTTAAGAGTAGAGCTAAAGAATATCCAGTGAAGCTGGTGATAAATAACAGATTTATTTATTGTTTTGTTGACAAAAATAAGTCAGTGTTTGACTTGGGTTATTTTAGGTTAATTATTTGGATAATTATGTAGAAAGTATCTATACATTGAGACATGCATCTCACGTTGTATATATTTAGTCATAGTACTTAAGCACTACTGTAGCAGAGTATCATTTAGGCCACATACCAAAGCAAACAAAGTACTGATTTTTATTAACAAGGAGTTTTATTTGCTGCATTTTTAGATAGATTATTATAGAAGTAACAAGGCCACTAAAAACAATATATTAATAATCACGTTAACTTTTGCTACCATGAAAAAAACTAATACTCGTCCCGTAATATAGTGCTTTTGGAATTTTTTTTATAATTTTCCTGAATGCAGAGTATATAAATGTAAATAGATAATATAATGTGTGTAAAATTGTGACACTGATTTGACCTTCGAGGAAGGGAAAAATCAGCGTCATGGAGGAATATACAGGGAAGAGACGCTCAAAATATGGCAATGTAGTACTGAACGTACAAAATGGTTGTATCGGCTGTAATAAAGAATTAAAAATTTCTTTAACATCCTCCGTTGTGGGAAATGTACAAATTCCGTATGAAGGAACCATAATATGGTTGTGTGGTTGAAAAATGAGAGGAAGCCGAATCTTTCAGGCAGCACATCAACTGTTAAGAACACCTTCTCTTACAATAGTATGCAGGGGTTGGCTAACTTTCTGTTAGTTATTACTAGGGAGGTGTTAGGATGTGATCTATCAACAATATTATTATGTGGGTAAGTGAATTTCTAGATATGTGTAATTTCTGTGTAATATAAACTGATAATTGAAAATGGGATCCAACTCTAATGTGGGAACATGTATATATGTTCATCAAGTACATTTTCATTCCATTCCATTATAATGTGTATATTTTGTGGACCAAATAATTAATTAATAAGTGAGGTCATTAATCTTACTATACAGTCCACAACTATAATTTCCCAGAATTACTGGTTTAAAATGAATAATCAATAATTATTTGTAGGAAAAACTTTGTCAGTGTGTGGTTTGGAGTAGGATGGCATCGATTGAGGTGCAGTGTTAATTTAAGAACTGATATACCTGAACTTCCACCTAGGCGCAACTACACACACACACACACACACACACACACACACACACACACATATATATATATATATATATATATATATATATATATATATATATATATATATATATATACACATAAACTGGTAGGTTGGTAGGTCAGGTGTGAGCCAGGTCTGGCCAGGTAGGGAAGCACTGACTCCACATACACTCTCAAACACCGTAACACACAATCCTACCACTACTTTTCATACGCTTAATAAACCCACACTCGTATAGTTACACACACACACACACACACACACACACACACACACACACACACACACACACACACACACACACACACACACACACATACACATACACATGATTTGAGCAACAGAGCAATGGTCGACACACTAGCCGAGGTGGCCAGAAGAGCTCACATGGAGGGAGCAAAGCTACTAGTTATGGGTGATTTCAATCACAAGGAGGTTGACTGGGAAAACCTGGAGCCCCATGGGGGTCCCGAAACATGGAGAGCCAAGATGATGGATGTGGTAATGGAAAACCTCATGCATCAACATGTTAGAGACACTACCTGAGAGAGAGATGAGGATGATCCAGCAAGACTGGACCTTGTATTCACCTTTAGTAGTTCGGACATCGAGGATATGAATGAAAGACCCCTAGGAGCTAGTGATCTTGTGGTTCTGTGCTTTGACTACATAGCTGAGCTTCAAGTGGAGAGAGTAGCAGGAATAGGCTGGGAAAAACCAAACTACAAAAGGATGAACTACTCTGGCAAAACATTCAGTGGGAGAGAGAACTGACAGGAAAACCAGTACAAGAAATGATGGACTATGTGACAACAAAATGCAAGGAGGCAGAGGAGAGGTTTGTTCCCAAGGGAAACAGAAATAATGGGAAGAACAGAACGAGACCTTGGCTCACCCAAAGGTGTAAGGAGGCAAAAACTAGGTGTACTAGAGAATGGAAAAGGTACAGAAGACAGAGAACTCAGGAAAATAAAGAGATTACCCGAAGAGCCAGAAACGAATATGCACAGATAAGAAGGGAGGCTCAGCGACAATATGAAAATGGCATAGCATCGAAAGTCAAGTCTGGCCTGAAGCTGTTGTATAGCCACATCAGGAGGAAAACAACACTCAAGGACCAGGTAATCAGACTGAGGGTGATGGGGAGTTCACAAGAAACGACCGAGAGGTATGTGAGGAGCACAACACGAGATTTAAAGAAGTATTTACAGTGGAAACCGGTAGGACTCCAGGAAATCAGAACAGGGGGGTACACCAACAAGTGCTGGATGAGGTACACATAACCAAGGAGAAGGTGAAGAAGCTGCTATGTGAAATTGACACCTCAAAGGCGGTGGGACCAGACATCTCTCCGTGGGTCCTTAGAGAGGGAGCAGAGATGCTGTGTGTGCCATTAACAAAGATCTTCAACACATCCATTTAAACTGGGCAACTCCCTGAGGTATGGAAGATGGCAAATGTAGTCCCAATTTTTAAAAAGGGAGACAGACATGAGGCATTAAACTACAAACCTGTGTCTTAGTGACACAGGTTTGTAGTTTAATGCCTCATGTCTGTCTCCCTAAACTACAAACCTGTGTCTTAGTGACACAGGTTTGTAGTTTAATGCCTCATGTCTGTCTCCCTTTTTAAAAATTGGGACTACATTTGCCATCTTCCATACCTCAGGGAGTTGCCCAGTTTCAATGGATGTGTTGAAGATCTTTGTTAATGGCACACACAGCATCTCTGCTCCCTCTCTAAGGACCCACGGAGAGATGTCTGGTCCCACCGCCTTTGAGGTGTCAAGTTCACATAGCAGCTTCTTCACCTCCTCCTTGGTTATGTGTATAGTATGCAAAGTCATGGAGAAGATAATCAGGAGGAGAATGGTGGAGCACCTGGAAAGAAACAAGTGTGTAATCGACAATCAGCACGGTTTCAGGGAAGGAAAGTCCTGTGTCTCAAACCTACTGGAGTTTTATGACAAGGCGACAGAAGTAAGACAAAGAGAGGGGTGCATCGACTGCATTTTCTTGGACTGCAAGAAGGCCTTCGACACAGTTCCTCACAAGAGGTTACTGCAAAAGCTAGAGGATCAGGCACACATAACAGGAAAGGCACAGCAATGGATCAGATAATATCTGACAGGGAGGCAACAACGAGTCATTGTACGTGACAAGGTGTCAGAGTGGGCGCCTGTGACAAGCGGGGTTCCACAGGGGTCAGTCCTAGGACTTGTGCTGTTTTTGGTATATGTGAATGACATAACGGAAGAGATAGACTCAGAGGTATCCTTGTTTGCAGATGATGTGAAGTTAATGAGAAGAATAAAATCGGACGAGGATCAGGCAGGACTACAAAGAGACATGGACAGGCTACAAGCCTGGTCCAGCAACTGGCTCCTTGAGTTTAACCCTGCCAAATGCAAAGACATGAAGATTGGGGAAGGGCAAAGAAGACCGCAGAGACAATATAGTCTAGATGGCCAAAGACTGCAAACTTCATTCAAGGAAAAAGATCTGGGGGTGAGTATAACACCGAGTACATCTCCTGGGGCGCACATCAGATTACTGCAGCATACGGGCGTCTGGCAAACCTAAGGATAGCTTTCCGATACCTCAGTAAGGAATCGTTCAAGACTCTGTATACCATTTACGTCAGGCCCATACTGGAGCATGCAGCACCAGTTTGCAATCCACACCTGGTCAAGCACGTTAATAAATTAGAGAAAGTGCAAAGGTTTGCAACAAGAAGTCCCAGAGCTAAGGGGATTGTCTTACGAAGAAAGGTTGAGGGAAATCGGCCTGACGACACTGGAGGACAGGAGGGTCAGAGGAGACATGATAACGACATATAAAATACTGCGCGGAATAGACAAGGTGGACAAAGACGGGATGTTCCAGAGATGGGACACAGAAACAAGAGGTGACAATTGGAAGCTGAAGACTCAGATGAATCAAAGGGATGTTAGGAAGTATTTCTTCAGTCATAGAGTAGTCAGGCCGTGGAATAGCCTAGAAAGTGACGAAGTGGAGGCGGGAACCATACATAGTTTTAAAGCGAGGTTTGACAAAGCTCATGGAGCAGGGAGAGAGAGGACCTAGTAGCAATCAGTGAAGAGGCGGGGCCAGGAGCTATGACTCGACCCCTGCAACCACAAATAGGCGAGTACACACACACACACACACACACACACACGCGCGCGCGCGCACACACACACAATGCAAACTCCACATACACACTCATACACCACAACACACAATCCCACCCTCTACTTTTAGCTCCGCACACACACACACATACACACGTTTACACCTACACATTCTCACACAGACACACTCTCTCCCTCCCCGCATCCTCCCCCCACCTATCTCCCACTCCTCTCTCACCGTCCCTTTCCCCCTCCTCTCTCACCGTCCCTCTCCCCCTCCTCCCCCTCTTTCCCCCTCTCTCCCATTCTCTCTTCATCTTTGCTTCTCCCTCCTCCTCTCTCCTCACTCCCCGTCCCCTCTCCTCTCTCATTTCGCCACTGTTTCCAGCTTCCTCCTCTCCCTTCCTCCGCCCCCCACACACTCGGACAAGCACACCAAAAAACAAACAGAAATACATAAGTTTTTCATTCTGTGGCAACCAAAAGAAAAAAATGGGGTGCCAGAGAGCAGGAAGGAAAACCAGGGGACTGGAGGATGAGTCTGCAAAGGAAGATTGGGCAGCAGAGCTCATGAAAAGGGAACATGAGCAGGGAAAGGAGCTAGAGGAGCTGAGCATGAGAATGGAAAAGATAGACGTAGAAAACAAGAAGTGCAAATCACAGCAGCAGAGGTTAAGATACAGAGATTAGAAGAGGAACTAAAAAATCTGAAACCTAAAGAACTAAAGAACAATTTGTGAATGACTTCAGAGACTGCTACCTCAGTCACAAGCAAGGGAACTGTAGGGAACAAATGAGTGAAAATGTATGCAGAGGCCCTGTCAAACCAATGCAGAGCCCGAGAAAAAGAGAGAATCGCATCAGGAGCAATCGATGGGGCTGTAGAAAATGAAAGAGCTAAGCTGTATGTGGAGGCCCTAACAGACCACAGTAGAACCCAAGGAAAGCTGAGAAGGGAAAATGACAGGCCTCTGGGCCCAAGGGCAACAGATAGCGAAGAAACTGAAGAAAGGAAAGCTGCAATTGAGGCAACTAAATCGAATCGGGGAATACATAGGGATATGCAGTGTGAGAGTGAAAGGGAGACGTCAGTCTTTGTTTATGGGCTCCAGAAAGTTGAAGGGGAAACTTACAAAGCAAGAAGACAAGGGGAGAAAAATGCAAATGAAAGCATCATAAAAGCAATAGAAGATGACCCAGCTGGCAAATTTTTGGACAATAGGGGAGTTTGCAAGAACAAGATCCCGGTCAGTCAAAGTGACTTTCAAGGCAGAATCGACTCGAAACAGGGCCCAGCAAGAGAAAGCAAGACTAAGGGACATGCCAGCATACCAGAAGGTGTATCTTGACAGCGACAGAACACGAGAAGGAAGGCAGAAATTTAAAGAGATGGTACAAAGACGAAAGGAGGAAAGAGGGGTGAAGATGGACAGGAACACCCAGACTCAGGTGGAAGATGAAATACAGCCTCCCTTACAACCACCTGCAGAAGCCCACCAACCAAGACAACCCCAATGCAACCAAACATTCTAACCCAAAACACACATACCATATCCAGTGCCCACACCCACCTCATTACAAAGTCAGCAACCACCCATAGTTCCATATCAGGTCTCCCACTTCCCCAACACCTACGTACCCCCCAGACCACAGTTTTAGAAAAAAATTTGAAGGTTTAGTATACAAATGCAAACAGAATAACAAATACATGCGAGGAGTAGCATGAAAGAATCAAGGAGACATCCCCAGACATAACAGCACTCACAGAAACGAAACTCGCTAGTATGATAACAGATGCAATCTTTCCAACCAGATATCAAATCCTCGGGAAAAATAGAGGGGGGAGAGGGGGAGGAGGAATTGCACTGCTCATTAAAAATCGGTGGGGATTTGAAGGAATGGATGGAATGTGCGAAAGAGGCTGTTACGCAGTGTGCTACAGAAAAATATATAAAATAACGCCCCATATATGTCATTTTCCGTGTAGTATACGGAAAGAGAGTGCGTTTTATTCCTGTCAGTTAGGAAGTGGCCAGGACAGGAGCAGATGAGAGGTGTGTTTAGTTCAGTACCAGACGGGTGGTCATGGGGTGAAGTCATCATGTTTGGGCGATAGTTTGAGTAAGTAATTTTGGTAATTTTTTTTAGTGTATTCTATTTTGTGTATTTTCCGGTGCTCTCATGTTTATTTGTAAAGTCCTAGTATGCAGGGGCCTGTGTGTTGGAGAGTATTTAATGTTTCCATTGTAGGCTATGTAGCCTGTAGAAAGGGGGAGGGTGTCATGGAGCCTCCCTGTTCATAAATGTTCATTTATTTTGTCTAACTCATTAGCAGCAGTGTGCTAGTGAGCTAATGTGAACTGGAGTGTGGTGGTTTTTTTTTTTTTTGTAGCAGTTATAAGTTGTATATAAGTCATTATTGACTGGGAAAACCTAGAGCTCATGGGGGTCACGAAATATGGAGAGCCAAGATGATGGATGTGGTACTGGAAAACCTCATGCATCAACATGTTAGAGACACTACCAGAGAGAGAGGTGAGGATGATCCAGCAAGACTGGACCTTGTATTCACCTTGAGTAGTTCAGACATCGATGATATCACATATGAAAGGCCCCTTGGAGCTAGTGATCATGTGATTCTGTGCTTTGATTACACAGCTGAGCTACAAATGGAGAGAGCAGCAGGAATAGGACTGGAAAAAACAAACAACAAAAGGGGGGGGACTACACAGCCATGAGGAACTTCCTGCAAGACATTCAGTGGGGGAGAGAGAACTGGCAGGAAAATCAATAAAAGAAATGATGGACTATGTGACAACAAAATGCAAGGAGGCAAAGGACAGGTTTGTTCTCAAGGGAAACAGAAATAATGGGAAGGCCAGAACGAGTCCTTGGCTCGCCAAAAAGGTGTATGGAGACTAAAACTAGGTACACTAGAGAATGGAAAAGGTACAGAAGACAAAGGACCCAGGAAAATAAAGAGATCAGCCAAAGAGCCAGAAACTAATATACACAGATACGAAGGGAGGTTCAGCGACAATACAAAAATGACATAGCATCGAAAGTCAAGTCTGATCTGAAGCTGTTGTATAGCCACATCAGGAGGAAAACAACAGTCAAGGACGAGTTAATCAGGCTGAAGAAGGATGATGGGGAGTTCACAAGCAATGACCATGAGGTACGTGAGGAGGTCAACATCAGATTTAAAGAAGTATTTACACTGGAAACAGGTAGGACGCCACGAATTCAGAACAGGAAGGTACACCAACAAGTTCTGGATGAGGTACACATAACCAAGGAAGAGGTGAATAAGCTATGTGAACTTGATACCTCAAACATGGTGGGACCAGACATCTCTCATGGGTTCTTAGAGAGGGAGAAGAGATGCTGTGTGTGCCATTAACAAAGATCTTCAACACGTTCATTGAAACTGGGCAACTACCTAAGGTATAGAAGACGGCACATGTAGTCCCAATTTTTAAAAAAGGAGACAGGCACGAAGCATTAAACTACAGACCTGTCTCACTAGCGTATATAGTATGCAAAGTCATGGAGAAGATAATCAGGAGGAGAGTGGTGGAGCACCTGGAAAGAAATAAGCGTATCATCGACAATCAGCACGGTTTCAGGGAAGGAAAACCCTGTGTCACAAACCTACTTGAGTTTTCTGACAAGGTGACAGAAGTAAGACAAGAGAGAGAGGTGTGGATAGACTGCATTTTTTTGGACTGCAGGAAGGCCTTCGATACAGTACCTCACAAGAGGTTAATGCAAAAGTTAGAGGATCAGGAACACATAACCGGAAAGGCACTGCAATGGATCAGAAAATACCTGACAGGGAGGCAACAACGAGTCATGGTACGTGACGAGGTATCAGAGTGGGCGCCTGTGACAAGCGGAGTTCCACCGGGGTCAGTTCTAGGACCTGTGCTGTTTTTGGTATATGTGAATGACATAACGGAAGGGATAGACTCAGAAGTATCCTTGTTTGCAGATGATGTGAAGTTAATGAGGAGAATCAAATCTGTCGACGATCAGGCAGGACTACAAAGAGATCAGGACAGGCTACAAGCCTGGTCCAGCAACTGGCTCCTGGAATTTAGCCCTGCCAAATGCAAAGTCATGAAGATCAGGGAAGGGCAAAGAAGACCGCAGACGCAGTATAGTCTAGGTTGCCAAAGACTGAAAACCTCACTCAAGAAAAAAGATCTTGAGGCCCACATCAATCAGATAGCTGCTGCAGCGTACGGGCGTCTGGCAAACCAAAGGAAAGCGTTCCGATACCTTAGTAAGGATTCGTTCAAGACTCTGTACACCGTGTACTTCAGGCCCATACTGGAGTATGCAGGACCAGTTTGGAATCCACACCTGGTCAAGCACGTCAAGAAAATAAAGAAAGTGAAAAGGTTTGCAACAAGACTAGTCCCCGGGCAAAGGGGAATGTCCTACGACGAAAGGTTAAGTGAAATTCGCCTGACGACACTGGAGGACAGGAGGGTCAGGGGAGACATGATAACATTTAAAATACTGCGAGGAATAGACAAGGTGGACAAAGACAATATGTTCCAGAGACGGGACGCAGAAACAAGGGGTCACAATTGGAAGTTGAAGACTTAGATGAGTCAAAGGGATGTTAGGAAGTATTTCTTCAGTCATAGAGTTGTCAGGAAGTGGAATAGCCTAGAAAGTGTCGTAGTGGAGGCAGGAACCATACGTAGTTTTAAGATGATGTTAGATTAAGCTCATGGCGCAGAGAGGACCTAGTAGCAATCAGTAAAGAAGCGGGGCCAGGAGCTATGAATCGACCCCTGCAACCACAAATAGGTGAGTACACACACATATACACACACACAGAGTTGACCCTTGTGCAACACGAGTTTAAACTGCGCGGATCAACTTATACGCGGATTTTTTCCAGTAAATATATTGGATTTTTTTTTTTTGAAATTTGCGACAAAAGAAATTAAGAAAAAAATTACGTATGCCATGATTGGTAGTTTATTTTATTATTTATTGCTATTAAATATACACAAATTTCTTCTAAAAAGCTAAAATTTATCAAAACTTACACACAAGCAATTACAGATCGTACATGTTCCTTTCGCAATCGAAACAAATGTAAACAAACGTGAAGAAGTAATAATAATAATAATATAGGTGGTAGGTTTGAAGACAGCAACCACCCAGGGGGGCACTACCGTCCTGCCAAGTGAGTATAAAACGGAAGCCTGTAATTGTTTTACATGATGGTAGGATTGCTGGTGTCTTTTTTTTCTGTCTCATGAACATGCAAGATTTCAGGTACGTCTTGCTACTTCTACTTACACTTAGGTCACACTACACATATATGTACAAGCGGATATACACGCACCCCTCTGGGTTTTCTTCTATTTTCTTTCTAGTTCTTGTTCTTGTTTATTTCCTCTTTCCTCCATGGGCAAGTGGAACAGAATTCTTCCTCCGTAAGCCATGCGTGTTGTAAGAGGCGACTAAAATGCCGGGAGCAAGGGGCTAGTAACCCCTTCTGTATATATTACTATATTTAAAAGGCGAAGCTCTCGTTTTTCCTTTGGGCCACCCCGCCTCAGTGGGATAGGGCTGGTATGTTGAAAGAAGAAAGAAGAATAATAATAAGTAATATTATTATTAATAATATTACAGACTGCATATGTTCTATTTGCATTTAAGAGAAATGTAAACACACTTAAAGTTGCAATAATATAATATAATAATAATAAGAAGAAATTATTACAGAACCATAATTTTTAAAGCAGAAGTCGTCGGTCATATGACCGAAAGCTCCATCTGTGGGTCGTCATATAACTGAGACCCGCGTCAGGAAACACTTGTCCTGTTTCCTGACGAGGGTTTTCTGTTATTACAGATCGTACATATTCAATTCGCAGTCGAGAGAAATGTAAACATACGTTAAAATGCAATATTAAATCATAAAAATTAATTTCTTTTTCACATTATTTTTTCATTTTTGATTTCAGATATTAGTAATATGTATAACATCTACAGTGTTAGTACCATATAAAACAATATTGATGTAGGTACTGACAGACAGACTATTTATCTTGTAAACAGACGTAAATTTAACGGTACCGATAAATACAGCACAGTACTGTGAATGTATTTTCTCTTCATTATGACTTTATTAATAACATTTTCTTTCTCTAGTTTGCTTTATTGTAAGAATGCAGTATATAATATATATAACATACAAAATATGTGTTAATCGACTGTTTATGTTAAACACGGATGTTCGACTTCACGAGGGGGGATGGAGGGGGGGCGGCGCACGTATAATATATACATATCTATGAAATCACGAAACAAGTGATTTTTAATTCACTTACCAAATTGCGGCAGGCCAGGACTCGACCCTACGAACGTTGTATCGCCTCGTGAGACAACACAACATACGCATCACACACACACACACACACACACATATATATATATATAGGTAAAGTGAGAGCTTCATTCATGTGATGCTGTGCTTTGCCTGGTGTTAGTGAGGTGTAGGTATGTTAGGTAAGGACACGTGTAACTAATGTGACATATATATAGTGCATTCTTATATATATATATATATATATATATATATATATATATATATATATATATATATATATATATATATATATATATATATATATATATATATATATATCAATGGACCAGGCAGAAATATCATCGATGAATTTTACCCTGTGCAAGCCGGGTATGAATGATAAGGCTTCGCAGGTCTCTTACTTTATTTGGCTTCGTGGTACACAGGTGCCCTGGGCGGCCCAGAGGGCCATGCCCGCGAGGGAGAGATGAATGGAGTTGTTGACTCTAGGATTCCTGGTTACCAAGAGAGAGAGCTGCAGGCCTGGGTATGTCCACCCAGAGACCTGCCCTTTGATGGAAATTATGGAAACTAGCCAAGTAGGCTTACTGTCTACAAATATAAGAGGGTATATACAGAGAAAGATCGCAGTCAGCAGCACTCGATACTATAACTGAGACGGGCAAGACTCTCAGGCAGCGCTCTTATCCACCCAGCCACTGAAAACAGTAGCAGTATCGAGTCCTGCTGACTGCAATCTTTCTTTGAATTTACCCGCATGTTTCTGCGTGGTGCATTGATATAAAAATCGCTTGTGAGGTCAGAACATACAAGAGAAGATTGAAATAGCTTAAATCAAGAAAGGGTGATTGACGTGCCCGGGCTCGGAAAGAAACATGGCTTGTGAACCAAGCTACCCAGCGTATGTGGTATTTGTGGCTGAGTGGATAAGAGCGCTGCCTGGGGAATCTTGTTCGTTTCAATAGCACTATTGAGTCCTGCTGACTGTGATCTCTCTCTCTCTCTCTCATATATATATATATATATATATATATATATATATATATATATATATATATATATATATATATATATATATATATATACATATATATATATATATATATATATATATACAAAACAACCACTGTCAAAGAATAGTGAAATTCCAAGCGCTTCCGTGACTTCTCACATCAAGGAACTATAAAAACAAAGCATCGAAAGAAGGCATATAAAGGGTCAAGACTACACTTCACCATCACATCCCAAAACAAAGGAACACTTCACACACGCGCGACAACACACGACTCTGTGAAACCCTCCTAATACTCTACACAAGAATTAAGATTTATTGTTTATTGTATCATTAAAATTTTCCCAAATTTTATTATTTATAAATGAATCCAATTTATATAAACCAAAGGAAATATTCACATTATTTTCAAAATTGCTTTTTATGAAACATGACTCAATTATATTCCTGTCGACCATGGACTTGCTTGATACAACTTTCTCAACCTTTTGAAAATCAGTTGGATGGTTAAAATCTCTCAAATAAATGAATAGAGCATTGGAATCTTGTCCAGTTCTAATGCTATATTTATGTTCTTTTAATCTTAGTTCGAGACTTTTACCAGTTTGACCGTAATAAACTTTATCGCAAATTTTACAAGAAATCTTATAGACACATCTGTCAGCATGTACGGGGGAAATTTTTATTAAATTTTTTTTTATTCTATCATGATTTTTAAATGCAACTTTGATTTTAAAAGTCTTTAGAAGAGTAGGCATATCAACCAAGTTTTCATGGTAAGGGAGAACCAACATATTTTTATTTGAATAAGGTTGGTTGTCCCTTTTTGGACTGTAAAAAGTATTTCTAACAATTTTAAAGAATTTATCAATTACGTTTCTTAGGTATTTTAGATCATTAGTTATTTCATAAATTTTGGAGATTTCTTCATCTATGAACTCTGGAGTACAAATACGTAAAGCTCTCAAAAACATTGATGAGAAAACCGACAGTTTAACTCTATCTTGATGTGAACAATAATAGTGTACATAGGAACAGTTATTTGTAATTTTTCTGTATATTTTAAATTTAAAATCATTGTTATCCTTAATAATTAAAACATCTCGGAAAGGCAATGAGTTATTTACTTCGAACTCGACAATAAAATTTATAGAATGAGCTAAGCTATTTAATTTAGCAAGAAAATGGTTTGTATCTACATTTTTTAGGCATAAGACACAAAATATCATCAACATATCTATACCACTTAGCTCTATTAGGAAGGATTGTGTTAAGCAATCTTGTTTCCAAAAAATTCCTGTTCTTAGTAATGTAGGCATAGAATATTTTGAAACAAGATTGCTTAACACAATCCTTCCTAATAGAGCCAAGTGGTATAGATATGTTGATGAAATTTTCTGTCTTATGCCTAAAAAATGTAGATATAAACCATTTTCTTGTGTTACATAGAGTCGGGTGTTGTCACACGACTGTGAGGTGTAATCTTGTTGTAGTAACGTGACTGTGAGGTGTACTCTTGCTCCTTTATATGCCTTTCTGTTGATGTTTTGTTTTTTGTAGGTCCTTGATAATGTGAGAAGTCAAGAAATCGCTTGGACTTTCACTATCCTTTCACAATGGTTGCTTTGCACACACACACAATATATATATATTATTTATTATTAAAGATTAGCAGGTATTCTCCCGGCCCGGGCCTTTTCCAAGTGGTGGCCCGGCCTTGGCTCCCTCTTTAGGGAGTGTCTGAGACCTAAGTCTCCCATGGGAAGAGGCACAAGTACCTCCTCATCTGTGGGACCAACTGTCCCCAGGCCTAGCCACAAGCTAGGCCTCTCTGGTCTGCCATCCCCACCCCAAAGGGGCTAATGGGAATGACAGTCTTATGAGCTAAAGGCTCGGGCTCAGGCACCTACCCTACCCTAGAAGGGTTAGGCATGGTGTCGATCAATATATATATATATATATATATATATATATATATATATATATATATATATAATGTAAAGATGCAACGTCTGTTAACATAATAATAATAATAATAACAATAATATCTTTATTTACTACAAGTACATGTATATGGTATAGAGTCCTAGCTGACATCAGTGATACACTACTACATATAGAAAGCCGCTTGTTTTGAGAGCATTTAGGGCAAATTAGGTCAGTTTTGTCCCAGGATGCGAACCACACCAGACGACAAACACCCAGGTACCCATTTTACTGATGGGTGAACATAGACAACCGGTGTAAACAAACAAGCCCAATGTTTCTACCCTCGCTGGGAACTGAACCCAGTCCCTCGCCGTGTGAAGCGAGAGCTTCAGGGCAGGGAGCACCACCTAAACACACACTGGTCCTCTGGTCCACGGACAAATATCCTAACTAACAATATGACTGGATGCACAAAAGGCTTGTGCAAGAACCATTTTAGTTAATTTGAGTCAGCTACTAAATACTGCAAGCATAATAGCATCCTATTTCAACCGTCTCAGGGGTTTCCCCTGAAGAATTAGCTCTTATGAAAGAAAACAGAGTTGAGGAGGTGGGAGTTTCGTGGCTGGGTAGAGAGGAGTAACTTCGTCGATTAAATTTCATTATTCAGAGGGAAAGAAGAGGGACCTACTGGGGAGTAGGAGGAGTGGTGTAATTTATCTTGATAATGGGAACGTTAATATCTCCAGAGTAGTATCTTTTATGCATCTATCTTGTTACATGTTTCCGGTGTGTATTTAGTCGAGTAACCCAACATTGTTCCCATTCTGAAACTATACGTGAAACTATTTATTATTATTATTATTATTATTATTATTATTATTATTATTATGTAATCAGAAAACAGGAAAAATAAATGGTAATTTTTATTTTAACTCAAGATGGTTAACTAATTTCTTTTAATGTATGTAAGGTTTTGCATTGCCAGGAGCTTGGACTCGACCCCTGCAACCTCAACTAGGTGAGTATAAGAGACATAATTGGAATTCCGGGAGTACACATGTTAAGGACCACAAAATATTATATTCTGTATATATAAATCAGGAGAAATGACCGAGACAACTTATTACTTGATAATGATTGGTCCAGTGTGTGAATGTACTCTTATTCAGGACCTGCCTGTCTCCTCCAGCAGTAACATGCTCTCTTCGCCATGGTAACAAATCTAGTCCTAGACGCTGTTTGCATCTAAGTAATAGTTTAGAGAACCCGATGATGGTAAATGAATTTTAATAAACTGACATTGGAAAAAGCAAAATTACTCACATACATATATGTCGTGCCGAATACGTAAAATTGGTCAATCAGCAAGAACTTTAAAATTAAGCGAAACAAAACTGAAGGGGATAGGGGAGTTTCGGTGGGGAGAAATAAATGTGATTAAATCTGAAGTATCTGAGAGAGTTGGGGCTAAGGAGGGTGTAGCAATAATGTTGAAGGATCAGTTATGGAAGGAGAAAAGAGAATATGAATGTGTAAATTCAAGGATTATGTGGATTAAAGTAAAGATTGGATGCGAAAAGTGGGTCATAAGAAGCGTGTATGCACCTGGAGAAGAGAGGAAGGTAGAGGAGAGAGAGAGATTTTGGGAGATGTTAAGTGAATGTATAGGAACCTTTGAACCAAGTGAGAGAGTAATTGTGGTAGAGGACCTGAATGCTAAAGTAGGAGAAACTTTTAGAGAGGGTGTGGTAGGTAAGTTTGGGGTGCCAGGTGTAAATGATAATGGGAGCCCTTTGATTGAACTTTGTATAGAAAGGGATTTAGTTATAGGTAATACATATTTTAAGAAAAAGAGGATAAATAAGTATACAAGATATGATGTAGGGCGAAATGACAGTAGTTTGTTGGATTATGTATTGGTAGATAAAAGACTGTTGAGTAGACTTCAGGATGTACATGTTTATAGAGGGGCCACAGATATATCAGATCACTTTTTAGTTGTAGCTACACTGAGAGTAAAAGGTAGATGGGATACAAGGAGAATAGAAGCATCAGGTAAGAGAGAGGTGAAGGCTTATAAACTAAAAGAGGAGGCAGTTAGGGTAAGATATAAACAACTATTGGAGGATAGATGGGCTAATGAGAGCGTAGGCAGTGGGGTCGAAGAGGTATGGGGTAGGTTTAAACATGTAGTGTTAGAGTGTTCAGCAGAAGTTTGCGGTTACAGGAAAGTGGGTGCGGGAGGGAAGAGGAGCGATTGGTGGAATGCTGTAAAGAGAGTAGTAAGGGAGAAAAAGTTAGCAAATGAGAAGTTTTTACAAAGTAGAAGTGATGAAAAGAGGGAAGAGTTTATGGAGAAAAAGAGAGAGGTTAAGAGAGTGGTGAAGCAATGTAAAAATAGAGCAAATCGAAGAGTGGGTGAGATGCTATCAACAAATTTTGTAGAAAATAAGAAAAAGTTTTGTAGTGAGATTAACAAGTTAAGGAAGCCTAGAGAACAAATGGATTTGTCAGTTAAAAATAGGAGAGGAGAGTTATTAAATGGAGAGTTAGAGGTATTGGGAAGATGGAGGGAATATTTAGAGGAATTGTTGAATGTTGATGAAGATAGGGAAGCTGTGATTTCATGTATATTGCAAGGAGGAATAACATCTTGTAGAAGTGAGGAAGAGCCAGTTGTGAGTGTGGGGGAAGTTCGTGAGGCAGTAGGTAAAATGAAAGGGGGTAAGGCAGCTGGGATTGATGATATGAAGATAGAAATGCTAAAAGCAGGTGGGGATATTGTTTTGGAGTGGTTGGTGCTATTATTTGATAAATGTATGGAAGAGGGTAAGGTACCTAGGGATTGGCAGAGAGCATGCATAGTTCCTTTGTATAAAGGCAAAGGGGACAAAAGAGAGTGCAAAAATTATAGGGGGATAAGTCTGTTGAGTATACCTGGTAAAGTGTATGAAAGAATTAAGAGTAAGACGGAGAATAGGATAGCAGATGAACAAGGAGGCTTTAGGAAAGGTAGGGGATGTGTGGACCAGGTGTTTACAGTGAAACATATAAGTGAATAGTATTTAGATAAGGCTAAAGAGGTTTTTGTGGCACTTATGGATTTGGAAAAGGAGTATGACAGGGTGGATAGGGGGCAATGTGGCAGATGTTGCAGATGTATGGTATAGGTGGTAGGTTACTGAAAGCAGTGAAGAGTTTTTACGAGGATAGTGAGGCTCAAGACAGAGTATGTAGGAAAGAGGGAGATTATTTCCCAGTAAAAGTAGGCCTTAGACAAGAATGTGTGATGTCACCGTGGTTGTTCAATATATTTATAGATGAGGTTGTAAGAGAAGTAAATGCAAGGGTCTTGGCAAGAGGTGTGGAGTTAAAAGATAAAGAATCACACAAAGTGGGAGCTGTCACAGTTGCTCTTTGCTGATGACACTGTGTTCTTGGGAGATTCTGAAGAGAAGTTGCAGAGGTTGGTGGATGAATTTGGTAGGGTATGTAAAAGAAGAAAATTAAAAGTGAATGCAGGAAAGAGTAAGGTTATGAGGATAAAAAGATTAGGTGATGAAAGATTGGATATCAGAATGGAGGAAGAGAGTATGGAGGAGGTGAACGTATTCAGAAATTTGGGATTGGACGTGTCAGCGGATGGGTCTATGAAAGATGAGGTGAATCACAGAATTGATGAAGGGAAAAGGGTGAGCGGTGCACTTAGGAGTCTGTGGAGATAAAGAACTTTATCCTTGGAAGCAAAGAGGGGAATGTATGAGAGTATAGTTTTACCATCGCTCCTGTATGGGTGTGAAGCATGTGTGATGAATGTTGCAGCGAGGAGAAGGCTGGAGGCAGTGGAGATGTCATGTCTGAGGGCAATGTGTGGTGTGAATATAATGCAGAGAATTCGTAGTTTGGAAGTTAGGAGGAGGTGCGGGATTGCCAAAACTGTTGTCCAGAGGGCTGAAAAAGGATTGTTGAGGTGGTTCGGACATGTAGAGAAAATGGAGCGAAACAGAATGACTTCAAGAGTGTACCAGTCTGTTGTGGAAGGAAGGCGGGGTAGGGGTCGGCCTAGGAAAAGTTGGAGGGAGGGGGTAAAGGAGGTTTTGTGTGCGAGGGGCTTGGACTTCCAGCGGGCATGCGTGAGAGTGTTTGATAGGGGTGAATGGAGACAAATGGTTTTTAATACTTGACGTGCTGTTGGAGTGTGAGCAAAGTAACATTTATGAAGGGATTCAGGGAAACCGGCAGGCCGGACTTGAGTCCTGGAGATGGGAAGTACAGTGTCTGCACTCTGAAGGAGGGGTGTTAATGTTGCAGTTTAAAAACTGTAGTGTAAAGCACCCTTCTGGCAAGACAGTGATGGAGTGAATGATGGTGAAAGTTTTTCTTTTTCGGGCCACCCTGCCTTGGTGGGAATTGGCCAGTGTTTTAATAAAAAAAAAATAAAATTTTCTCTGATACGTTCAAAGATATATTTTTCAATTATGGTACTGTAAAAATTTAGTTTAGCCTAATCCAACTAGATACATTTTAGATAAATCTACAATAATTTAATAATAAACAAACACAATGAAATATATTTTATCGTTCGGTTCAGAATGATTTTTTGCGAAATTAATGCATACACAAATTTTCTCTTGCCTTATTCGGCAAAAAGAGCGTTGCTATTTAAGCATGCATATATATATATATATATATATATATATATATATATATATATATATATATATATATATATATATATATATATATATTTTTTTATTATCACACCGGCCGATTCCCACCAAGGCAGGGTGGCCCGAAAAAGAAAAACTTTCACCATCATTCACTCCATCACTGTCTTGCCAGAAGGGTGCTTTACACTACAGTTTTTAAACTGCAACATTAACACCCCTCCTTCAGAGTGCAGGCACTGTACTTCCCATCTCCAGGACTCAAGTCCGGCCTGCCGGTTTCCCTGAATCCCTTCATAAATGTTACTTTGCTCACACTCCAACAGCACGTCAAGTATTAAAAACCATTTGTCTCCATTCACTCCTATCAAACACGCTCACGCATGCCTGCTGGAAGTCCAAGCCCCTCGCACACAAAACCTCCTTTACCCCCTCCCTCCAACCCTTCCTAGGCCGACCCCTACCCCGCCTTCCTTCCACTACAGACTGATACACTCTTGAAGTCATTCTGTTTCGCTCCATTCTCTCTACATGTCCGAACCACCTCAACAACCCTTCCTCAGCCCTCTGGACAACAGTTTTGGTAATCCCGCACCTCCTCCTAACTTCCAAACTACGAATTCTCTGCATTATATTCACACCACACATTGCCCTCAGACATGACATCTCCACTGCCTCCAGCCTTCTCCTCGCTGCAACATTCATCACCCACGCTTCACACCCATATAAGAGCGTTGGTAAAACTATACTCTCATACATTCCCCTCTTTGCCTCCAAGGACAAAGTTCTTTGTCTCCACAGACTCCTAAGTGCACCACTCACTCTTTTTCCCTCATCAATTCTATGATTCACCTCATCTTTCATAGACCCATCCGCTGACACGTCCACTCCCAAATATTTGAATACGTTCACCTCCTCCATACTCTCTCCCTCCAATCTGATATTCAATCTTTCATCACCTAATCTTTTTGTTATCCTCATAACCTTACTCTTTCCTGTATTCACCTTTAATTTTCTTCTTTTGCACACCCTACCAAATTCATCCACCAATCTCTGCAACTTCTCTTCAGAATCTCCCAAGAGCACAGTGTCATCGGCAAAGAGCAGCTGTGACAACTCCCACTTTGTGTGTGATTCTTTATCTTTTAACTCCACGCCTCTTGCCAAGACCCTCGCATTTACTTCTCTTACAACCCCATCTATAAATATATTAAACAACCACGGTGACATCACACATCCTTGTCTAAGGCCTACTTTTACTGGGAAAAAATTTCCCTCTTTCCTACATACTCTAACTTGAGCCTCACTATCCTCGTAAAAACTCTTCACTGCTTTCAGTAACCTACCTCCTACACCATACACTTGCAACATCTGCCACATTGCCCCCCTATCCACCCTGTCATACGCCTTTTCCAAATCCATAAATGCCACAAAGACCTCTTTAGCCTTATCTAAATACTGTTCACTTATATGTTTCACTGTAAACACCTGGTCCACACACCCGCTACCTTTCCTAAAGCCTCCTTGTTCATCTGCTATCCTATTCTCCGTCTTACTCTTAATTCTTTCAATTATAACTCTACCATACACTTTACCAGGTACACTCAACAGACTTATCCCCCTATAATTTTTGCACTCTCTTTTATCCCCTTTGCCTTTATACAAAGGAACTATGCATGCTCTCTGCCAATCCCTAGGTACCTTACCCTCTTCCATACATTTATTAAATAATTGCACCAACCACTCCAAAACTATATCCCCACCTGCTTTTAACATTTCTATCTTTATCCCATCAATCCCGGCTGCCTTACCCCCTTTCATTTTACCTACTGCCTCACGAACTTCCCCCACACTCACAACTGGCTCTTCCTCACTCCTACAAGATGTTATTCCTCCTTGCCCTATACACGAAATCACAGCTTCCCTATCTTCATCAACATTTAACAATTCCTCAAAATATTCCTTCCATCTTCCCAATACCTCTACCTCTCCATTTAATAACTCTCCTCTCCTATTTTTAACTGACAAATCCATTTGTTCTCTAGGCTTTCTTAACTTGTTAATCTCACTCCAAAACTTTTTCTTATTTTCAACAAAATTTGTTGATAACATCTCACCCACTCTCTCATTTGCTCTCTTTTTACATTGCTTCACCACTCTCTTAACTTCTCTCTTTTTCTCCATATACTCTTCCCTCCTTGCATCACTTCTACTTTGTAAAAACTTCTCATATGCTAACTTTTTCTCCCTTACTACTCTCTTTACATCATCATTCCACCAATCGCTCCTCTTCCCTCCTGCACCCACTTTCCTGTAACCACAAACTTCTGCTGAACACTCTAACACTACATTTTTAAACCTACCCCATACCTCTTCGACCCCATTGCCTATGCTCTCATTAGCCCATCTATCCTCCAATAGCTGTTTATATCTTACCCTAACTGCCTCCTCTTTTAGTTTATAAACCTTCACCTCTCTCTTCCCTGATGCTTCTATTCTCCTTGTATCCCATCTACCTTTTACTCTCAGTGTAGCTACAACTAGAAAGTGATCTGATATATCTGTGGCCCCTCTATAAACATGTACATCCTGAAGTCTACTCAACAGTCTTTTATCTACCAATACATAATCCAACAAACTACTGTCATTTCGCCCTACATCATATCGTGTATACTTATTTATCCTCTTTTTCTTAAAATATGTATTACCTATAACTAAACCCCTTTCTATACAAAGTTCAATCAAAGGGCTCCCATTATCATTTACACCTGGCACCCCAAACTTACCTACCACACCCTCTCTAAAAGTTTGTCCTACTTTAGCATTCAAGTCCCCTACCACAATTACTCTCTCACTTGGTTCAAAGGCTCCTATACATTCACTTAACATCTCCCAAAATCTCTCTCTCTCCTCTGCATTCCTCTCTTCTCCAGGTGCATACACGCTTATTATGACCCACTTCTCGCATCCAACCTTTACTTTAATCCACATAATTCTTGAATTTACACATTCATATTCTCTTTTCTCCTTCCATAACTGATCATTTAACATTACTGCTACCCCTTCCTTTGCTCTAACTCTCTCAGATACTCCAGATTTAATCCCATTTATTTCCCCCCACTGAAACTCTCCTACCCCCTTCAGCTTTGTTTCGCTTAGGGCCAGGACATCCAACTTCTTTTCATTCATAACATCAGCAATCATCTGTTTCTTGTCATCCGCACTACATCCACGCACATTTAAGCAACCCAGTTTTATAAAGTTTTTCTTCTTCTCTTTTTTAGTAATTGTATACAGGAGAAGGGGTTACTAGCCCATTGCTCCCGGCATTTTAGTCGCCTCATACGACACGCATGGCTTACGGAGGAAAGATTCTTTTCCACTTCCCCATGGACAATAGAAGAAATAAAAAAGAACAAGAGCTATTTAGAAAAAGGAGAAAAACCTAGATGTATGTATATATATATATGCATGTGCGTGTCTGTGAAGTGTGACCAAAGTGTAAGTAGGAGTAGCAAGATATCCCTGTTATCTTAGCGTGTTTATGAGACAGAAAAAGAAACCAGCAATCCTACCATCATGCAAAACAGTTACAGGTTTTTGTTTCACAGTCATCTGGCAGGACGGTAGTACTTCCCTGGGTGGTTGCTGTCTACCAACCTACTACCTATATATATATATATATATATATATATATATATATATGCAAGGAATTCGCGAGAGCAGGCGAAATATACACAAGCACTGATCTCTGGCTGAAGGAGACTCGAACCTACAAACCTTAGGACAAGGTACGCAGTGCTTTACCAATCTACCCACACTGGACAGTACCTTGGCGTGTAGCTTGCGCTACACGTTTGATCCAAGGCAGCCAGCTTTCAGGGAGAAGGCTTACAGCTTTTCATCTCATACCCTGCATGCATCAGCCTTACAATGCAAGGAATTCGCGAGAGCAGGCGAAATATACACAAACACTGATCTCTGGCTGAAGGAGACTCGAACCTACAAACCTTAGGACAAGGTACGCAGTGCTTTACCAATCTACCCACACTGGACAATACCCTGGCGTGTAGCTTGCGCTACACGTTTGATCCAAGGCAGCCAGCTTTCAGGGAGAAGGCTTACAGCTTTTCACCTCATCCCTTGCATGCATCAGCCTTACTAGAGATTTTAACAATGCAAGGAATTCGCGAGAGCGCACGCTACACGCCAAGGTATTGTCCAGTGTGGGTAGATTGGTAAAGCACTGCGTACCTTGTCCTAAGGTTCGTAAGTTGAGTCTCCTTCAGCCAGAGATCAGTGCTTGTGTATATTTCGCCTGCTCTCGCGAATTCCTTGCATATATATATATATATATATATATATATATATATATATATATATATATATATATATATATATATATATATATGTGTGTGTGTGCGTGTGTGTGTGTGTGTGTGTGTGTGTGTGTGTGTGTGTGTGTGTGTGTGTGTGTGCCGAACAGACAGAACTTGCGATCTTGGCTTAAATAGCAACGCTCATCTTGCCATATAGGACAAGCGAAAATTTGTGTATGCAATAATTTCGCCAAAATTATTCTGAACCTAACGAAAAAAAAATATTTCACTGTGTTTGTTTAATATTAAATTATTGTAAACAAATCTAAAATATATATAGTTTGGTTAGTCTAAAATAAATTGTTCTTGTTATAATAAGGTTAGGTAAGTTCTCTATGATTCTTTTGGTGCAAAATTAAAAAAATTTACATTAACATTAATGAAAAAAATATATCTTTAAACGTATAAGAGAAAATTTTACAAAGAACTTAATTTTAAATGAGTTCTTGCTAATTGACCAGTTTTACATATTCGGCACGACATATATATATATATATATATATATATATATATATATATATATATATATATATATATATATATATTTATATATACACACAAAGCATTCCCTGAGGACTCAGTTTCGTCCACTGCTGAGTTGCAACAATCCACAAGGGAGAGTAAGAGAAAGGGTAACAACAGTTTGAAACAATATTTCATGAACTTTTCGGTGCCAAACGCATGGTGTAGCGAGGTGGTACCACGCTCGGAAATAGCCTCGGAATCTCCTTTCCTAGTGGATTTTAAAGACATCAACAGTGACGCAGAGGGAGGGAAGTGGCTGTAATGAAAGGTTATGATAGTTCCTCGCCTCACCCACTCTCAATCCTCTGCAGCTATCAGTAACAACGAACAAGTGACGCTACATCTTCCCTGGGGCTCTAAGGCGGCCGATTACACCAAAGAAAAATATAAAAATCCTTCAAACATGTCGCCAGAATTGCACTGTGTGCACACAAAAATCCCAGAGGTTTATGTCTGTTGCCTGAAGATGCGGAGAGCTCAACAAGACAAGACTGAAGAGAGTATTAAGTATCGCATGCAGTCCCTCCAGATTAATGGCAGGAGAGGGAGGGAGAAGAACCTCCTGTGGATAAATTTATGGGATGCATATATCATGTAGAGGGGACGCTGTGATGTTTTAGATAGATTTGTTTTTCTGTTTTGGTTGGGTTCGTGTGTGAAGAAAACGTTCTGTGTTAGAGAAGAGGTGTGTCGGCATACTGTGTTCATGCACACAGGCAAACAATGCGTTGTCCTTGTGGTAATTTTTACGTTATATTGGTAAATATCCAGACATCATTGCTGTTTATTCAACAGACTTAATGATCACAGATATTGCACAGAAAAACATCTTTAGCTCCTGTTTCATTTTTATCGTAGAAAAGCTGTTTTTTTAATAGAAACATGACATTGCTTTCTTTCATTGCAGAGTATTTGTGATAGACAATAACAGCAGAGAAACATGAGGGAAAAAATAAGTACCGAAATTGAGTATTTTATTGACTTCTTGGGACTTACTAAAAGAATAATGACTAGATGTATTTATCGAGCAATGTGAGTAAATGATTTCTTTGATTTTGATTCTAATGTTGATGGGTGGAAGAGTTTCAAAGAGATAAATCATCTAATTCTCAAAAATTAAAATGTACCCAATAGTGTTTTAAAATTTGATGTCATCTTTTTAGTGGAAGGTTTTTTGAGAACAGAATATCCAATCGTGTATTAAATATAAGAAGGGTTTTGGTAAAAAAAAAAAAAGTCGTGTTCATAGTGCTGGAAAAATTGATACTTCAAAGTTACCAAAATAATGATATTGAAATCATCAGATTTCCATTTCAAATATTGTCTAAAACTTCTCAAAAATCAGTTTTAAACGTGAAATACATTATTTATATTGACGTTAGGAACGCAACCTACTCCCAGTAGCAATAAAAACGGGTCGTAGAAAGATTTAGACCCATGTCAGAACTTTATTATGATAAATATCATAGCAACAACACGCAACCTATATAAACTCTGATAAATTAGACACATGTGCAACTCTTGGGTATCTTTATTGAGGAAACGATACCCAAGAGTTGCACATGTGTCTAATTTATCAACATGTCGGTTCTCTGAACCATTCATCTACAACCTATATAAACTCTGCAGGCTTATTACATTATTTTCTTGCTATATTGAAAAATGTATTGTTGTCAGTATCATCCCAGCCAGAAATATTTAACTCCTATCTTTGTATTGTATTATTTTTGTCCATCTTTCTTTAAACTGGAATTAAAAAAAAAAAATAAAAAAAATTAAACACGTGTGCCAGATGTGTTAAGATTTTTTTTTTCTGGCTTTAGCTCAGCCTGGATGCTTTTGACATCCATTATATTCATTGTAGCTTTGATGTTGTGAGTTGATTAATATTTATGTTTGTCTTTGTTCTCTCATCTTGTGTATTTATCAGTATATAAATCTGTTAATCTGCCTTCGCATATTTATAAATGAATGCAGAGAATAGACATATGATGCACTCCTACGTAGTCATACTTAACTACGGACACATACACTTACATGTATATTCAATACACCTTGCAGAATTTAAACCCATGCTGGTCGTAGTATATATATATATATATATATATATATATATATATATATATACATATATATATATATATATATATATATATATATATATCGTGCCGAATATGTAAAACTGGTAAATTAGCAAGAACTCATTTAAAATTAAAACCTTTCTAAAATTTCCTCTTATACGTTTAAAGATATATTTTTTTCATTAATGTTCATGTAAAAAAATTTAATTTTGCTCCAAAAGAATCTTAGAAAACTTACCTAACCTTATTATAACAAGAACAATTTATTTTAGCCTAACCCAACTAAATATATATTTAGATTTGTTTACAATAATTTAATACTAAACAAACATAGTGAAATATATTTTTTTCGTTAGGTTCAGAATGATTTTGGCGAAATTATTGCATACACAAATCTTCGCTTGTCGTATATGGCAAGATGAGCGTTGCTATTTAAGGCAAAATCGCAAGTTCTGCCTATTCGGCACGGCATATATATATATATACATATATATATATATATATATATATATATATATATATATATATATATATATATATATATATATATATATATATATATATATTACCTATTCAGCACAACATTATATTTATATTATGTCGCGCCGAATAGGTAAAACTGGTCAGTTAGCAAGATCTCCTTTAAAATTAAGTCCTTTCTAAAATTTTATCTTATACGTTTAAAGATATATATTTTTTATTTATGTTAGTGCAAAAATTAATAATTTTGTAACAAAAGCACCATAGAAAACTTACCTAACCTTATTATAACAAGGGCAATTTAATTTAGCCTAATCATACTAAATACATTTTAGATCAGTTTACAATAATTTAATAATAAACAAACACAGTGAAATATATTTTTTTTCGTTAGGTTCAGAATGATTTTTGAGAAATTATTGCATGCACAAATTTTTGCTTGCCTTATTCGGCAAGAAGAGCATTACTCTTTAAGCCATAATGGCAAGTTTTACCTATTCGGCATTATATAATATATATGTATATATATATATATATATATATATATATATATATATATATATATATATATATATATATATATATAATGTCGTGCCGAATATGTAAAACTGGTCAATTAGCAAGAACTCATTTGAAATTAAGTCTTTTCTAAAAATTTCTCTTATACGTTTAAATATATATTTTTTTCATTAATGTTAATGTAAGAAATTTTATTTTTGCACCAAAAGAATCTTAGAAAACTTACCTAACCTTATTATAACAAGAGCAATTTATTTTAACCTAACCCAGCTAAGTATGTTTTAGATTTATTTACAGTAATTTAATACTAAAACAGTGAAATATATTTTTTTCGTTAGGTTCAGAATGATTTTGGCGAAATTATTGCATACACAAATTTTCACTTGTACTATATGGCAAGATGAGCGTTGCTATTTAAGCCAAGATCGCAAGTTCTGCCTATTCGGCACGACATATATATATTATAGTAAATGAAGAGAGAGAGGGGAAGCGAGGAAGAAATAAAGATAGACCAAATGACAGATGACTCCTACTTTATCCTGTTCCTTATCTGTATGTCTCCCCGGCCCAGATAACATCCCGTCTAAGTTCCTAAAAGATGGTGCCTCTGAATTAACAATCCCCATTGCTCACGTAATAAGTTTGTCCATCACCACTAGTACTGTACCGGAGAGGTTCAAGGAAGACAGAGTTACTCCTATCTTCAAGAAAAATAGTAGGTCTGATGTCAGCAACTATAGGCCTGTTAGTATACTCGGTGTAATATCCAAAATTCTAGAGAGGACGAAATACTGTTAAGTAGTTAAGTATCTTAATGACAACAACATTCTGCATAGTTACCAATCAGGCTTCAGGAGATCTTACTCAACCGACACTTCCCTAATTAATCTGATGGATTTCATGAGAACTGAAATGTCGATAAGGAACCTCATAGGAATGGTAACCTTAGACTTGCAAAAAGCCTTCGATACTGTCAATCACAATATATTATGCAAGAAACTTCAAGCTATGTTCATAGGTTCCATAGTCCTATCTTAGCAACAGAAAGCAAATTATCAGAATCAACAAAACAGAATCAGAGCCCTGCCGATAGCATGTAGGGTTCCCCAGGGTAGTATTCCGGGTCCCTTATTATTTCTATGTTATATAAATGACATGCCCATCAGTGTCAAGTGCACACTCCTACTGTATGCGGGTGACAATGTTCTGTTAGTGTAAGGTAAAGACGCACAAGATATAGCTAATGTAATAACACTGGCACTGGAGTTCTGCAACAAATGGTTAGTAGACAACAAACTATTGTTACACCTCGGGAAAACGGAAGCCATTCTCTTTGGCAAGAAATATAAAATGAGAGGAGTAAACAATTTTAATGTCCAGTGTAATGGGGAACCCATCACTTCAGTTTCCTCAGTAAAATATCTGGGAATCCCTTTTGACCCATGCATGTCAGGAGAACTGATAAGGAACAGTGTAGTAAAGAAATCGAATGCCAGACTGAAGTTCCTCTACAAACAAGCACAGTGTCTACCTACTGAGGCTCGCATGACCCTATGTCTATTATTATTATAATCAAGGGGAAGCGCTAAACCCGGAGGATTATACAGCGCCTGGGGGGGGATGTGGAAGGCATTCAGGCTTAATTCGGGGAACTGGAGCACAGATTAAATTCCCTAAATCAAGAGCCCCTCACCAACATCAAGGAACTTTCCTTGAGGGGACCCTATGTCTAGCCCTTTTACAGTGTCATATGGACTACGCTTGCTCTTTATAGTACTCTGCCTTGACAAAAAAAAAAAAAAAAAAAAAAACTGAAAGACTGCAAATCACCCAGAACAAAATGGTAAGATTCATCCTGGACCTGGGTCCAAGAGAGCATGTAGGCCAGGATGAATTACATCAGTTGGAAATGCTGAATATTGAAGACAGAGTAAAACAACTGAAGCTAAATCATGTTTATAAAATTGCTCACAGTGTCCAGAATATCTTGCTGCGAATTTTGCCAAGGTTGGGGACCAAAGCAATCATAGTACTAGGGGGAGAGAACACAACTTTGTAGTACCCACAGTCAGTGGCCAGGCTTCAAACACCTTTTATTGTACAACAATAAAGAAATGGAACAGACTGCCTGCACATGTCAAAGCCAGTCATTGCATAAACCAGTTCAAGAAGAGAGCCAAAAGGTGTCTGATGAATGTAGCTACAGAAAGGGAGGGGAATGATATTTTATTTTTTAGCTAACAAGTGTAAATATAAATAACTCATTTAATCTTATTCCTAGTATATCTACTTTATAGTATAACAATAAGATATCTATTTTATAGCATAATAATAAGGAATTAAAAGGACCCCAATGGAAATAAGTAACTTTGCCTTTTTTTGGGTTATCCCAGGTTCTCTACACATATGCTGCTTTGTATGATAATCTCTGTAACAGTATTTGTGTATACCTGAATAAACTTACTCATAGCAATAAAAAGGCTTTGAAATGAGCTGATGTAGGAAACAGCTCTTAGCCTGTAAAAAGAGGTTATTAACCCTAAATCTTACCTTGTAAAACCCTGTGTAAGAGAGAAACAAAGAGAGAGAGAGAGAGAGAGAGAGAGAGAGAGAGAGAGAGAGAAAGAGAGAGAGAGAGAAAGAGAGAGTGAGAGAGGGAGAAAGAAAAAGATAGAGGGAGGAGAGAGAGAGCGTGGGGAAAAAATTTCCTTTCTTTTATGTCCTCTCTCATTTCCACTCTCAACACTGTATACTCACCAGCATTCTGGCAACCGTCCACGAGCTCTGCATCCCGACCCAGCTGCGTACATTGTTAGAGACTAATTTTCGGAGCGTTCATTGTGCTTGTTCCAGGTGTGGTGGTCTCGTAGCAGCCTACGTAGTACTAGCCTCCAAGCGGTAGGCTAGTGGTACAGGTCTCCTATTGACGTCTATGCGGCAGAACGCTTTGTAAATCCGAACCCCATTATTGCGAATAATGGTTGTGTTACGTAGAGCGATAAAACTTCGTAGTAGACTCTCGTAGTTGGGCAACATAAGTAGCACTTCATGTTAACTAACAAGCTGCAGTCTAAGCGTAAACTAAGAAGGTGCAATCTGAACGTACACTAACAAACTGTAATATAAGTGTAGACTAACAAGCTGCAATCTAAGCGTAGACTAACAAGCTGCGTCAAAATATAACGGTCAATATTCTAGAACAAACTAAACCGAATTGCATTAGATTAGGTTTCCTAGCGGCGTTTTATGGGTTGTTCAACTTGGCAATAACGTTGAGTTAGATACAAATGACCCGGAGTAAAACGACATAAGTTTTTTACGAGTAAGACAGAAATGCGAGGCGTTTTGAGGAGCTAGATATGAATAGAAGATAGAATAGGAGAGATTACTATTAAATGAGAAAAGGGAAAAGGACGGAGGGGCGTGAGGGCATAGAGAGGAGAGTTAATGAGTAAGAAGGGGACGAGGAGTGAGAATGAGAACAAAGAGAGAAATTGATAATTTACCTAAGGGAGAGTGAGTGAGAAGAGAGTTGAGGAGTAATAGTGTGGAAAGGTGGGATGGCAAGTGAGTACGAAGAGAGGTAATGTAAATACGGAAGAGTGGGGTTCAAGAGACGTAAGTTATTATATAAGAGTGTGAGTGGAAAAAGAAGAGAAGAGGGAGGAGAATGGTGGTGAGTAACAGAAAGCGTCAAGGGTTGAGTGAAACGCCCAGTGAGGAAGGTATGTAATGTAAGAGTGAAGCAGGAAGATAGAAGAGAGTGAAGCGGGAAGATAGAAGAGAGTGAAGCGGGAAGATAGAAGAGAGTGAAGCAGGAAGATAGAAGAGAGTGAAGCGGGAAGATAGAAGAGAGTGAAGCGGGAAGATAGAAGAGAGTGAAGCTGGAAGATAGAAGAGAGTGAAGCGGGAAGATAGAAGAGAGTGAAGCTGGAAGATAGAAGAGAGTGAAGCGGGAAGATATAAGAGAGTGAAGCGGGAAGATATAAGAGAGTGAAGCAGGAAGATAGAAGAGAGTGAAGCAGGAAGATAGAAGAGAGTGAAGCGGGAAGATAGAAGAGAGTGAAGCGGGAAGATAGAAGAGAGTGAAGCGGGAAGATAGAAGAGAGTGAAGCGGGAAGATAGAAGAGAGTGAAGCGGGAAGATAGAAGAGAGTGAAGCGGGAAGATAGAAGAGAGTGAAGCGGGAAGATAGAAGAGAGTGAAGCTGGAAGATAGAAGAGAGTGAAGCGGGAAGATAGAAGAGAGTGAAGCTGGAAGATATAAGAGAGTGAAGCAGAAAGAAAGAAGAGAGTGAAGCAGAAAGATAGAAGAGAGTGAAGCTGGAAGATAGAAGAGAGTGAAGCAGGAAGATACAATAGAATGAAGCTGGAAGATAGAAGAGAGAGAAGCAGGAAGATAGAAGAGAGTGAAGCAGGAAGATAGAAGAGAGTGAAGCTGGAAGATAGAATAGAATGAAACTGGAAGATAGAAGAGAGTGAAGCTGGAAGATAGAAGAGATTGAAGCAGGAAGATAGAAGAGAGTGAAGCTGGAAGATATAACAGAGTGAAGCAGGAAGATAGAAGAGAGTGAAACAGGAAGATAGAAGAGAGTGAAGCTGGAAGATAGAAGAGTGAAGCAGGAAGATAGAGGGGAGTGAAGAAGGAAGATAGAAGAGAGTGAAGCAGGAAGATAGAAGAGTGAAGAAGGAAGAAACCAAGCTTACAGGTATGATAACAGATGCCATCTTCCCAACGGGATACCAGATCCTGAGAAAAGACAGAAGGAAAAGGGGGGGGGAGGAGTGGCATTGCTGATCAAACACCGATGGAATTTTGATGAGATGGAGAGAGGAGACAGCAGAGAAGAAAGTGATTGCATAGCGGGAACGCTTCACTCTGGAGGTCCCAAGGTGATAATTGCAGTGATGTATAACCCACCACAGAACAGCAGGAGGCCAAGGCAAGAGTATGACGAGAGCAATAGAGCGATGGTTGACACACTGGCTGCAGTG
>NC_091317.1:3767390-3772390 GCF_038502225.1 Cherax quadricarinatus
TAATAAGTTTAATGATAGTAGGAACTGGCAATGGTAAATCATAGTTAACGAGTTCTTCAGATAAGAAACTTAATAAATCATCAACAGGAACTTAAGTAAACAAGGAAGTAACATCAAAACTAACCATGTTAAAATCATTTAAGTCAGTCAAGGAGCTTAATTTATCAACCAAGTCTATGTTGTTTATAACATTAAAGTTAGAAATTTTGCCAACAATAGGGCTCAAAATATCAACAAGCCATTTGGATAATTTATATGAAACTGACCCTATGGAGCTAATAATTGGTCTGACTGGATTCCCTGGTTTGTGTGCTTTTATTAGTCCATACATGTAAGGTAAAGTTGGATTAGTGGAATTAAATTGTTTGACTAATTCATCTTTGCCTTTCAGTAGAAGTTTTATTGTTTTATTGAAATTGCTGTTTACGGTTTCTAGGGGATTTTTCCTAAGTTTAGAATAGGTTTCAGTATCATCTAAGAGATTATTCATTTTTTCTTGGTAATCATTTTCTTTCATAATTACTATTGCATTTATTTTGTCTGCTTTAGTAAGGCGCAAATTTTTATTGTTATTAAGTGTATCATAAGACTTAAAGAATCTTTGAGGGCAATTGGGAATGTTTGGTTTTAACATAGAGCTATATACCATTCCTTTACTAATATTAATTTCATCAGAGGATAAATCAGAAAATTTTTCAAAGTTACAAAAGGCTTTTGCAATTTCAACATTATTAAGTTTTTTTGAAGTTGCAAAACTTAGGCCAAAACCTAGAGCAGCAGTTGTATGTTTGTCTAAAATTTCATCTGATAAGTTAATTACAAAATTGCTATTAGCATGATTTGTCCAATCACTATTTTCAATTAAAATGTCTAATTTTCTTTGTAGTTTGCTCTTGAGTTCATTACAAATTCTTCTGAGTTTATTATTATTGTAATGAACTCAAGAGCAAACTACAAAGAAAATTAGACATTTTAATTGAAAATAGTGATTGGACAAAGCATGCTAATAACAATTTTGTAATTAACTTATCAGATGAAATTTTAGACAAAAATACAACAGCTGCTCCAGGTTTTGGCCTAAGTTTTGCAACTTCAATAAAACTTAATAATGTTGAAATTGCAAAAGCGTTTTGTAACTTTGAAAAAATTTCTGATTTATCCTCTGATGAAATTAATATTAGTAAAGGAATGGTATATAGCTCTATGTTAAAACCAAACATTCCCAATTGCCCTCAAAGATTCTTTAAGTCTTATGATACACTTAATAACAATAAAAATTTGCGCCTTACTAAAGCAGACAAAATAAATGCAATAGTAATTATGAAAGAAAATGGTTACCAAGAAAAAATGAATAATCTCTTAGATGATAGTGAAACCTATTCTAAACTTAGGAAAAATCCCCTGGAAACCGTTAACAGCAATTTCAATAAGACAATAAAACTTCTACTGAAAGGCAAAGATGAATTAGTCAAACAATTTACTTCCACTAATCCATCTTTACCTTACATGTATGGACTAATAAAAACACACAAACCAGGGAATCCAGTCAGACCAATTATTAGCTCCATAGGGTCTGTTTCATATTAATTATCCAAATGGCTTGTTGATATTTTGAACCCTATTGTTGGCAAAATTTCTAACTTTAATGTTAAAAACAACATAGACTTGGTTGATAAATTAAGCTCCTTGACAGACTTAAATGATTTTAACATGGTTAGTTTTGATGTTACTTCCTTGTTTACGAAAGTTCCTGTTGATGATTTATTAAGTTTCTTATCTGAAGAACTCGTTAACTATGATTTACCATTGCCAGTTCCTACTATCATTAAACTTATTAAACTTTGCATTGTTGATACAAAATTTGTATTTAATGATAAGTTTTACACTCAGAAGTTTGGTATGGCAATGGGAAATCCTCTTTCACCTGTTCTTAGTAACCTATACATGGAATTTTTTGAAACAAGGTTGCTTAACACAATCCTCCCTCATAGAGCAAAATGATTCAAATATGTTGATGATATTTTGTGTCTTATGCCCAAAAATGTAGATATACACCATTTCCTTGGAAAATTAAATAGCTTAGCCCATTCTATAAACTTTACTGTTGAGTTTGAAGAAAATAACTCATTGCCTTTTCTAGATGTTTTAATTATTAAGGGTAATAATGAATTCAAATTTAAAATTTAGAGAAAACCTACAAATAACTGTTCCTATGTCCACTATTATTCCTCTCATCAAGATAGAGTCAAACTGTTTTCTCATCAATGTTTTTGAGAGCTTTACGAATTTGTAGCCCTGAGTTCATAGATGAGGAAATATCCAAAATTTATGAAATAGGTAATGATTTAAAATACCCAAGAAATGTAATTGATAAATCTTTTAAAGTTGCTAGAAATACTTTTTACAATCCAAAAAGGGACAACCAGCCTTATTCAACTAAAAATATGTTGGTTCTCCCTTACCATGAAAACTTGGTTGATATGCCTTCTCTTCTTAAGACTTTTAATATTAAAGTTGTATTCAAAAATCTTGATACAGTAAAAAAAACATTTGATAAAGAATTCCCCCCAAAATGCTGATGGATGTTTCTATAAGATTCCTTGTAAAATTTGCGATAAAGTTTATTACGGTCAAGCTGGTAAAAATCTCGAACTAAGATTAAAACAACATAAATATAGCATTAGAACTGGACAAGATTCCAATGCTCTATTTATTCATGTAAGAGATTTTAACCATCCAATTGATTTTCAAAAAGTTGAGAAAGTAGTATCAAGCAAGTCCATGGTCGACAGGAATATAATTGAATCTTGTTTCATAAAAAGCAGTTTTGATAATATGAATATTTCCTTTGGTTTATATAAATTAGATCCATTTATAATTAATAGAATTTGGGAAGAATTTAATAATACACTGGACAAATAATAATTTTTAAATTTTCTTGGGTAGAATAGTTGGTGAGTTGTGCAAAGGACCTGTCCAGTTGGGCCGGCGCGCGTCAGGTGTTTAACCGTTGTGGGATCTGATAGTGAGGTGTTGGCCAGACCCCTTATATAGCTTCCTTGGATGCTTTACTTTCATAGTTCCTAGATAATGTGAGTAGTCACGAAAGCGCTTGGAATTTCTCTATTCTTCCAGAGTGGTTGTTTTGCATATTCTGAAATCACCTGTTTACTGTGATCTTATTGCATATATATATATATATATATATATATATATATATATATATATATATATATATATATATATATATATATATATATATATATATATATTATTAACACATTGGCCGCCTCCCACCAAGGCAGGGTGGCCCGAAAAAGAAAAACTTTCGTCATCACTCACTCCATCACTGTCTTGCCAGAGGCGGGTTCACACTACAGTTATAAAACTGCAACATTAACACCCCTCCTTCAGAGTGCCGGCACTGCACTTCCCATCTCCAGGAATCAAGTTCGGCCTGCCGGTTTTCCTGAATCCCTTCATAAATGTTACCTTGCTTACACTCCAACAGCACGTCAAGTCCTAAAAACCTTTTACCCCCTCCCTCCTACCTTTCATAGGCCGCCCTCTACCCCGCCTTCCCTCCAGTACAGATTTATACGCTCTCGAATTCATTCTACTTTGTGTCATCTTCTCTATATGTCCAAACCATCTCAATAACCCCTCCTCAACCCTATGGGTAATAGTTTTGGTAATCATGCACCTCCTCCTAATCTCAAAACTACGGATTCTCTGCACTATATTCACACCACACATTGCCTTCAGACATGACATCTCCACTGCCTCCAGCCTTCTCCTTGTTGCAACATTCCCCACCCATGCCTCACACCCATACAAAAGCGTTGGTATAAATATGCTCTCATACATTTCCCTTTTTGCTTTCATGGACTAAGGTCTTTGTCTTCACGGACTCCTAAGTGCATCACTCGCCTTTTTTCTCTCGTTAATTCTATGATTCACCTCATCTTTCAAAGACCCATCCGCTAACACGTCCACTCACAAATATCTGAATGCATTCACCTCCTCCATTCTCTTTCCCTCCAGTCTGATATCCAATCTTTCGTTACTTATTTTTTTTGTTATCCTCATCACTTTACTGTTTCCCATGTTCATTTTAATTTTTCTTCTTTTACATGCTTTACCAAACTCATCCACTAACCTCTGCAACTTCTCTTCAGAATCCCCCAAAAGCATAGTGTCATCAGCAAAGAGCAACTGTGACAACTCCCGCTTTGTGTTAAAATCTTTATCTTTTAACCCCACACCTCTTGCCAACACCCAAGCATTCACTTCTCTTACAACTCCATCTATAAATATATTGAACAACAATGGTGACATCACACATCCCTGTTTAGGGTCTACTTTTAGTGGGAAATAATTTCCCTCCGGCCTATCAAATCCCCAGGCCCTGATGAACTGTTTGCAAGAGTGTTAAAGGGATGAAAAGAGGAACTTAGCATACCTTTGGCTAATGTTTTCAAATTATCACTACAAACTGGCATAGTGCCTGATAAGTGGAAAATGGCAAATGTAATACCTATTTACAGGGCAGGTGACAGGTCCTTAGCTTCGAACTATAGACCAAAAAGCCTTACCTTCACAGTGGGAAAATTTATGGAATCAATTGCCGAAGCAATTCGTAGCCATCTTGATAGGCATAAATTGATTAATGAATCTCAGCACGGTTTTACAAAGGGGTGCTCCTGTCTTAAGAATTTACTAACTTTTCACTAAGGTGTTTGAGGAGGTAGATCATGGTAATGAATATGATATTGTGCATATGGACTTCAGTAAGGCTTTCGATAGAGTCCCACATCAGAGGCTATTGAGGAAACTTAAGACACACGGAGTAGAAGGAGAAATTTTTTCCTGGGTAGAGGCATGGCTGACACATAGGCAGCAGAGAGTTTGCATAAATGGGGAGAAATCAGAATGGGGGCACGTCACAAGCGGTGTTCCGCAGGGGTCAGTGTATGGCCCGTTGTTATTCACAATTTACA
>NC_091317.1:3782390-3812390 GCF_038502225.1 Cherax quadricarinatus
CTAATGTCCTCATTAGAAGGAACTGGACGGCCTATTTTGGTGTCATCAGCAAATTTGCTTATGTCGCTATTTATTTCCTCATCTATGTCGTTTATGTAGATTGTGAACAAGGGGCCCAACACTGACCCCTGTGGAACACTGCTTATGACGTGTCCCCATTCTGATTTTTTCCCATTTCTGCAAACTCTCTGCTACCTATTTGTCAATCATGCTTCAACCCAGGAAAAAATTTCTCCTCCTATTCCGTGTGCCTTAAGTTTTCTCAACAGCCTCTGATGTGGAACTCTATCGAAAGTCTTACTGAAGTCCATAAACACAATATCATATTCAGTACCATGACTTACCTCCTCAATGCCTTAGTGAAGAAAGTTAATAAATTCGTAAGACAGGAACGCCCCTTCGTAAAACATTGCTGAGATTCATTAATCAATTTATGCCTTTCAAGATGGCTACGAATTTCTTCGGCAATTATTGATTCCACAAATTTATCAACTATGGAGGTAAAGCTTATTGGTCTATAGTTCGAAGCTAAGGACCTGTCACCTGCCTTGTAAATAGGTATTACATTTGCCATTTTCCACTTGTCAGGCACTATGCCAGTTTGTAGTGATATGTTGAAAAGATTAGCCAAAGGGCTGCTAAGTTCCTCTTTACATTCCTTTAAAACTCTTGCAAACAGTTCATCAGGGCCTGGGGATTTGTTAGGTTTTGTTAGGTTTTAATTTCTCTTAATCGTGCATATGTAAAGTAAAAGGACACAAGTGCAACTAATGTGACATTTTATTGTGGCAACGTTTCACTCTCCAGGAGCTTTATCAAGGTAATGGCTTGATAAAGCTCCTGGAGAGCGAAACGTTGCCACAATAAAATGTCACATTAGTTGCACTTGTGTCCTTTTACTTTACATATTGTCGGTAATTCTACCAACTTTATTATAATCGTGCATAGTTTATTATAGTCCTGTTCTACATAATTTATTATTTCTGGAATTTCTCTAGTATCTTCCTGAGTAAAAACTGAGGAAATGGGTATTGAAAAGTTCACACATTTCCTTATCACTGTCAACGATCTGACCTGAGTTACTTTTAAGTAGGCCTATCTTGTCCCTAATCTTACTTCTGTATACCTGATAGAATCCTTTTGGGTTTATCTTCAAATCCTTTGCGACTTTAGCCTCATAATCCCTTTTTGCTTTTCTTATTCCTTATTTTTATTTCTCTCTTTAACTGAATATATTGATTTCTTAACCGCCCATCCCCTCTTCTGATACGCCTATATATGCCTCTGTTTTGACTAATGAGATATTTTAATTTATCCATTTTGGTTCATTTTTGTTAGATCTAATTTCCCTACTTGGGACAAAAGTCGTCTGGGCAGCCAGCACTATGCTCTGAAATATGTCATATTTGCAACCAACCCTGACTACCTGACCTACAGTAAGGTCATCCCAATTTAGCCCACCCAGGTAATTTCTCAAACCCATGAAGTCGGCCAAGCGGAAATCTGGAATAGAGACTTGATTGCAGTTATCTGGGTAATTCCCTTATATACTGAAACTAAGTGATTTGTGATCGCTTTTCCCTAGTTCATCACTAACCCCAAGATTATTAACTAGTGATTCTTCGTTGGCAAGAACAAAGTCAAGCAGATTGTTTCCCCTAGTTGGTTCTGTTACAAACTGTTTTAAAAAGCAGTCTTGAACCATATCAAGAAAGTCACTAGATTCAAGATTACCTGTCACATTGTTCCAATCAATTTGTTTAAAGTTAAAATCTCCAATTAACACATTTTCATATCTAGACGCCTTATGAGTTTCGTCCCATAGCAGCTTCCTGCACTCCCTATCAAGGTTTCAGGGCATATAAATCACATCCAAAATTTATTTTTCACGACCTTCGAGAAACTGTAGCCAAACAAATTCTGTGTCCGATGTTTCTAATCTTACATCTCCTCGAACACAACAATTTAAATTTTCTCTGACAAACATCGCCACTCCACCACCTCTCCTGTTGACCTTATCAGTGTTGAATAGTTTATAACCCTGGATGTTGCATTCAGAAGGCATTTCTCTATCTTTCATTTTGAACCAGGTCTCTTTTATAGCAATAATATCTATTTTCCCTGCACTTGCAAGAATCTTAGCTCATATATCTTATTTCTTAGACTCCTACTATTTGTATAGTAAACCTTAAGGGAGCTAGTCACTCGTTGCCCTCTACTATCTCTCTTTGTTTGTTGAGCAATTGCTTTGCCTTTACTAGCAACTTCATTCTGAATATTGTCTTTTAAACATATCCTTAAGGTATCCTGGTAATGTCTGATGTTTTCAACCCTAATACTGCAGCCTGATTGTTTCCCACAAACGCCCATACCTCTGTAATCTATTAGTTTAAATTCCTAGACAAGTCATCAATGACTCTCTCAATCGAATTGGCTAATGCAATCACTCCATCTCCAGAGAGATGAACCCCATCCCTTGCATTCATTTCATGCTTGCCATGGAATTTGTCCCAGTTATCAATGAATGGGATTGCAAGTTCCTTGCAGTACCTGTCTAGCCACCAATTTATACCTAGACATCCATTCATTGCCCACTCCCCTTCTAGGCAAGATGCTACATATGGCTGGGATCCCTACCTTAGACCTGACAACTTCCATGGGTGACCTGTACTTATCCAGTAGCTCCTGTCTCCTCCCCTTCCTGATGTCATTTCCACCAACACTAAGACAGATAATTGGCTTGTTCCCATTACCTGACATAATATTATCCAACCTGCTATGTCACCAACACCAGCTCCTGGGAGGCACACCCTCTGTCTGACCTTCCTATCTCTGTTACAAAAAGCATGGTCCATATATCCCTGAGAATCTCTTACAATTAGAATATTCTTACCTTGATTAGCAGGGGAGTCAATGGTACCTTTAACCTTACTAACCACTGAAGTACACTCGTCCTGGAGAACAGAGAATCGATTTCCTACCTTCACATCTTCTCTATTAACCTTCCTTATCTTCCTTCTTCCTGAACTGTGAACCACTTGCCACCTAGAGTGGCTGCAACTCTTTAACTCACTGCTGGTATCCTTTTCTTCACCATCTTTCACCATCTCATACTCACTCCCAAACCCATCTAAGCGAAGCTTCAGCCTCCTATTTTCCTCCTGAAGAAGTAGAACCTCCTTCAACACTTTAACCTGAGATTCCAAAAAACTACAGCAGACCATGGTGCTCACTAAAACTCCATGCTAATTCCCAGACAACTTAGGACAGTGACCACACGTGACCGCTAAGGTAAGCACCAGGTGAAATGAAGGAAAGTTTTCTCAGAGTATGGTACGCTGAGTGACACCCGCTAGCACCTCTCTCAGAATGCGAGAGGCACGGCCGGATGCCAGCCATCCACAAGCCCCCTACTTGGCAGGGGTTTCTGGGGGGCTTGTGGGCCTATCCTACTCGACCCCAAATGAGGGTCGGGTGGGCTAGTTATTGTGCCTACTGCAGTTAGCAGGAGGTAGAATAACGGAGATTTAATAGCCAGCCCTCAGCTTCTTCTTAAGCCATGTGACGGAAGAGATTACGTTACAATAGTGCATAATACACATAGAGACTGCAGGTATAGTGTGCAACCTTCTAATTAATAAAATAGTAGGAATGAATGCACTCATTTGTCAGCTGACAATACCCGATGTCCCAGGACCTTCTAGAATGTTCAGGAAATATTCTCAGTGTCGATTAGTATTATTTATGGATCTCTACTATTCCGATTTTTCTTTTCTAAAATAACTAAAAAAATAATGATGACCTTACTGAAAGGCTCCAGAAATTGAATGTTTTACACGACTTTACCCTTGTGAGTTTTGATGTCACAGCCTTGTTTACCAGAATCGATGTCTCTGACTTGCTTACCTTTAGGAGGAATTGGAAAACTTCCCCTTGTCCTACCCCACGAATATAATTATTGAACTGATTAAACTTTGTGTTACCGATTGCAAGTTTGTGCTTGAAGGCAAGTACTATGTTCGAAAACAAGGCATGACCATGGGAAATCCGCTCAGCCCCTTACTCAGCAACCTGTATATGGAATGTTATGAGACTAGACTACTTAAAGACATTCTCCCAGATAATACTAGGTGGTTCAGATACTTAGATGATGTTCTTTGCCTTTGGCCTAGAGATCACAACATTAATTAAGTTCTCAATAGAACATGAAATAGACAACACTACCATTCTTAGATGTTTTAATCCATCGTGTCGACAGAAGATTCAAATATATAGTTTACAGGAAGTCCACCAGTGTGTTGTCATACATTCAATATTATTCCAATCATAAATCTAAGGTTAAAAGGAGTGCCTTCCTTACAATGTTCCTGAAAGCTTTGCGTATCTGCAGTCCTGAGTATTTAGAAGATAAAATCAACAAGATATTTAACATAGCCACAAAACTGAGATACCTCAGGGATTTTGTTGAGAAGTCCCTAATGTCAGTTAGGAAGATTTTCTACAGGACTGAACCTAAGGAAACAACTGCCAGAAAAAAAATTGTACTGGTCTCACCATACAATGAAAATTTGGTGTGCCTGCATGAGGCACTAAAAAAGCTCAATATAAACCTTACTTTCAAAAGCACTGGAAGAGTGAAACAGAGATTGATTAAAAACACACCGCCTAATAATATGGGTAGTGTTTACAAGGTCCCATGCACTCTGTGCCTGCTCTCCTATATTGGTCAGACAGGTAAACTTCTGTCAACCAGGTTATCTCAACACCAGTACTCAGTCACGACGGGCCAGGAGTCAAACGCTGTCTTTAACCATGTCATTTCTTATAATCACCCACCGGGGTCTTCTGCTGCCCAAATCATTGTACCCGACAGTTCTGTCATGGAAAGAAACATAATTCAATCCTCTCTCTTGAAGCATGATAGGAATGCCGAATATAACTCAAATTTTGGGCTGCACAAACTAGATATCTATTTCGTAGACTCTATCGTGCACAGCCTTAAACAAAAATGTTACACGAAAGTGCAGGATTGCTCGTTAAGCCAGGGAGTCTCGTGATGTTCCGGTGACGTTCGACCAGAGTCTGTACATGAACATCATGTTATGTCCGTCGTATACGTCGATATTATATAATATATAGCATCATGTTAAGTCCGCCGAGAACGTCGATATATAACATCATGTTAAGTCCATCGTTATCGGCGACATAATGTATAACCCGCCCAGCTATTACTTTTAAAGGTATCGTAAGGTTACAGGTACTCTAGGCCAAGTGGTTGCAATCACTGACTACAACATGATCGATATAACATCATTAGTAAGGAAATAGGCATGGGGGATCACTTAGGTATAGGTGCGCATTTGTGGATATCCTAGGATAAGTCAAAAAAGAGGCAAATAGAGTGACCTCTTGAGGTACTAACCCTTCTAGGTACAGCAGTACAAAGGTACACTTAGTTGATTGCAACATAGTGATTGCAGTGGTAAACAGAAAAAAATCAGGACTTGTCTAGTTATTAGAGTAAAGAAAAATCGAAATATTAGAAATCTAAAAATAATACAGACATATTAATCGACACCGAGAGTATTTTCTAAACATTCTAGAAGATTCTGGGACATCGGGTATTGTCAGCTGAGAAATAAGGGCATTCATTCATTCTATTTCATTAAATAGAAGGTTACACACAATAGCTGCATTCTGTATGTATATTATCCACTAATGTAACGTAATCGCTTATGTCACATGACTGGCTTAGGATTGGCTATTAAATATCCTAGTTATTCTTCCTCCTGATATCTGCAAACTTTAAGGTCTAGCTCACACAACCCCATATGGGGTTGGGATGTGGGGGGCTTGTGGGTGGATGGCATTGCCTGGAGTCTACCTGAAGGGTATTCCGGGGATCAATGCCCCTGCGGCCTCCCGGTGGATCAGGGTTTGATCGACCAGGCTGTTACTGCTGGCCACACGTAGACCAACGTGCGAACCACAGTCCGGCTGATCTGGCATCGACTTTAAGTATCTGCCCAGCTCCCACTTGAAGGCAGCCAGGGGCCTATGGGTAATTCCCCTTATCCCTGGTGGGAGGCTGTTGAACAGTCTTGGGCCGCGGACACTTATGATGTTATCACTTAGTGTACCAATGCTCTCCTACTTTTCGTTGGGGGTATTTTGCATCGGCTGCCCAGTCTTTTAATTTCGTAGAGAGTGATTTCTGTGTGCAGATTCGGTACCAACCCTTCTAGGATTTTCCAAGTATAGATTATGATATATCTCTCTCGGCCGTGCCTCTCGCATTCTGAAAGATGTACTAGCGGGTGTCACGTCGCTACCATACTGTGAAAAAACTTCCCCTCTTTTCTCCTGTTGCTACCTTCGCAACATTGCACAACTCCTGATGATGCACAAAGAAGTGTGAAAGTACTTGAGCTAATGAGTTCCACCCTCTGTGGCTTGCCTTGCATTGTTAGGATCTCCTGTCTACGATTGTTTGCATATATATATATATATATATATATATATATATATATATATATATATATATATATATATATATATATATATATATATATCAACAAGTCGGTCGTCTCCCACCGAGGCAGGGTGACCCAAAAAAGAAAGAAAATCCCCAAAAAGAAAATACTTTCATCATCATTCAACACTTTCACCACACTCACACATTATCACTGCTTTTGCAGAGGTGCCCAGAATACAACAGTTTAGAAGCATATACGTATAAAGATACACAACATATCCCTCCAAACTGCCAATATCCCAAACCACTCCTTTAAAGTGCAGGCATTGTACTTCCCATTTCCAGGACTCAAGTCCGACTATATGAAAATAACCGGTTTCCCTGAATCCCTTCACTAAATATTACCCTGCTCACACTCCAACAGATCGTCAGGTCCCAAGTATCATTCGTCTCCATTCACTCCTATCTAACACGCTCATGCACGCTTGCTGGAAGTCCAAGCCCCTCGCCCACAAAACTTCCTTTACCCCCTCTTTCCAACCCTTTCGAGGACGACCCCTACCCCTCTTTCCTTCCCCTATAGATTTATATGCTTTCCATGTCATTCTACTTTGATCCATTCTCTCTAAATGACCAAACCACCTCAACAACCCCTCTTCTGCCCTCTGACTAATGCTTTTATTAACTCCACACCTTCTCCTAATTTCCACACTCCGAATTTTCTGCATAATATTTACACCACACATTGCCCTTATACAGGACATCTCCACTGCCTCAAACCGTCTCCTCGCTGCTGCATTTACCACCCAAGCTTCACATCCATATATGAGTGTTGGTACTACTATACTTTCATACATTCCCTTCTTTGCCTCCATAGATAACGCTTTTTGACTCCACATATACCTCAACGCACCACTCACCTTTTTTCCCTCATCAATTCTATGATTAACCTCATCCTTCATAAATCCATCCGCCGACACGTCAACTCCCAAGTATCTGAAAACATTCACTTCTTCCATACTCCTCCTCCCCAATTTGATATCCAATTTTTCTTTATCTAAATCATTTGATACCCTCATCACCTTACTCTTTTCTATGTTCACTTTCAACTTTCTACCTTTACACACATTCTCAAACTCATCCACTAACCTTTGCAATTTTTCTTTAGAATCTCCCATAAGCACAGTATCATCAGCAAAAAGTAACTGTGTCAATTCCCATTTTGAATTTGATTCCCCATAATTTAATCCTACCCCTCTCCCGAACACCCTAGCATTTACTTCTTTTACAACCCCATCTATAAATATGTTAAACAACCATGGTGACATTACACATCCCTGTCTAAGACCTACTTTTACCGGGAAGTATTCTCCCTCTCTTCTACACACCCTAACCTGAGCCTCACTATCCTCATAAAAGCTCTTTACAGCATTTAGTAACTAACCACCTATTCCATAAACTTGCAACATCTGCCACATTGCTCCTCTATCCACTCTATCATATGCCTTTTCTAAATCCATAAATGCAATAAAAACTTCCCTACCTTTATCTAAATACTGTTCACATATATGCTTCAATGTAAACACTTGATCTACACATCCCCTACCCACTCTGAAGCCTCCTTGCTCATCCGCAATTCTACATTCTGTCTTACCTCTAATTCTTTCAATTATAACCCTACCGTATACTTTTCCTGGTATACTCAGTAAACTTATTCCTCTATAATTTTTACAATCTCTTTTATCCCCTTTCCCTTTATATAAAGGGACTATACATGCTCTCCGCCAATCCCTAGGTACCTTCCCCTCTTTCATACATTTATTAAACAAAAGTACCAACCACTCCAACACTATATCCCCCCCTGCTTTTAACATTTCTGTCATGATCCCATCAGTTCCAGCTGCTTTACCCCCTTTCATTCTACGTAATGCCTCACGTACCTCCACTACACTTACATTCTGCTCTTCTTCACTCCTAAAAGATGGTATACCTCCCTGACCAGTGCATGAAATTACCACCTCCCTTTCTTCTTCAACATTTAAAAGTTCCTCAAAATATTCTCGCCATCTACCTAATACCTCCCTCTCCCCATCTACTAACTCCCCTACTCTGTTTTTAACGGACAAATCCATACTTTCCCTAGGCTTTCTTAGCTTGTTTAACTCACTCCAAAATTTTTTCTTATTTTCATTAAAATTTCTTGACAGTGCCTCTCCCACTCTTTCATCTGCTCTCCTTTTGCACTCTCTCACCACTCTCTTCACCTTTCTTTTACTCTCCATATACTCTGCTCTTCTTATAACACTTCTGCTTTGTAAAAACCTCTCATAAGCTACCTTTTTCTCTTTTATCACACCCTTTACTTCATCATTCCACCAATCACTCCTCTTTCCTCCTGCCCCCACCCTCCTATAACCACAAACTTCTGCCCCACATTCTAATACTGCATTTTTAAAACTATTCCAACCCTCTTCAACCCCCCCACTACTCATCTTTGCACTAGCCCACCTTTCGCTTATATCTCGCCCGAACTTCCTCCTCCTTTAGTTTATACACTTTCACCTCCCTCTTAATTGTTGTTGCCACCTTCCTCTTTTCCCATCTACCTCTTACTCTAACTGTAGCTACAACTAAATAATGATCTGATATATCAGTTGCCCCTCTATAAACATGTACATCCTGGAGCCTACCCATCAACCTTTAATCCACCAATACATAATCTAACAAACTACTTCCATTACGTGCTACATCATACCTTGTATATTTATTTATCCTCTTTTTCATAAAATATGTATTACTTATTACCAAATTTCTTTCTACACATAGCTCAATTAAAGGCTCCCCATTTACATTTACCCCTGGCACCCCAAATTTACCTACTACCCTCTCCATAACATTTTTACCCACTTTAGCATTGAAATCCCCAACCACCATTACTCTCACACTTGATTCAAAACTCCCCACGCATTCACTCAACATTTCCCAGAATCTCTCTCTCTCCTCTACACTTCTCTCTTCTCCAGGTGCATACACGCTTACTATAACCCACTTTTCACATCCAATCTTTATTTTACTCCACATAATCCTTGAATTTATGCATTTGTAGTCCCTCTTTTCCTGCCATAGCTTATCCTTCAACATTATTGCTACTCCTTATATATATATATATATATATATATATATATATATATATATATATATATATATATATATATATATATATATATATATATATATATCTGGCTGAAGGAGACTCGAACCTACGATCTTGGCTTAAATAGCAACGTTCATCTTGCCAACTAGGACAAGTGAAAATTTGCGTATGCAATAATTTCGCCAAAATCATTTTGAACCTAACAAAAAAAAATATATTTCACTGTGTTTGTTTAGTATTAAATTATTGTAAACAAATTTAAAAAATATTTAGTTGAGTTAGGCTAAAATAAATTGCTCTTGTTATAATAAGGTTAGGTAAGTTTTCTAAGATGTTTTTGGTGCAAAATTAAAAATTTTTACATTAACATTAATGAAAAAAATATATCTTTAAACGTATTAGAGAAAATTTTAGAAAGGAAGCTATATAAGGGGTCTGGCCAGCACCTCACTATCAGATCCCACAACGGTTAAACACCTGACGCGCGCCGACCCAACTTGGATAGGTCCTTTGCACAACTCACCCACAAACTATTCTATCCAAGAAAAATTAAAAATTATTATTTGTCCAGTGTATTATTAAATTCTTCCCAAATTCTATTAATTATAAATGGATCTAATTTATATAAACCAAAGGAAATATTCATATTATTGTCAAAACTGCTTTTTATGAAACAAGATTCAATTATATTCCTGTCGACCATGGACTTGCTTGATACTACTTTCTCAACTTTTCGAAAATCAATTGGAAAATCAATCCAATTGATTTTCAAAAAGTTGAGAAAGTAGTATCAAGCAAGTCCATGGTCGACAGGAATGTAATTGAATCTTGTTTCATAAAAAAACAGTTTTGACAATAATATGAATATTTCCTTTGGTTTATATAAATTAGATCCATTTATAATTAATAGAATTTGGGAAGAATTTAATAATACACTGGACAAATAATTTTTAAATTTTCTTGGGTAGAATAGTTTGTGGGTGAGTTGTGCAAAGGACCTAACCAAGTTGGGTCGGCGCGCGTCAGGTGTTTAACCGTTGTGGGATCTGATAGTGAGGTGCTGGCCAGACCCCTTATATAGCTTCCTTGGATGCTTTACTTTCATAGTTCCTTGATAATGTGAGTAGTCACGAAAGCGCTTGGAATTTCTCTATTCTTTCAGAGTGGTTGTTTTACATACACACACACACACACACACACACACATATATATATATATATATATATATATATATATATATATATATATATATATATATATATATATATATATATATATATATGTACTTATGCACATACATAAGGAGATGAATTAGAACGCTGAACAAGACAGAGGGGAAACAAAAAAACACATGCACTCCCACAAAATATGCAAATTGTCGATCGTTTCAATAATCGTATTAACATTACCTGTCTGGTCAATTAACATCAAAGCAGACTAATCAACACAATGTATCACTTTCAGCGTTTTTATAGGCAACAGCAGCTGCTTGTAAATGAACAATTTAAGGAGTTGATTGGCAATTAAGTGAGTACGTGTAGTGATGCCGTTCGTCTAGCGATGAGCTGTTGGAGGATCCTGGCTGAAGTTATCATTGCCATGAATGAGGGACATATGTTTAGCTCTAGCAATAATAATTATATTTATTATCTATTATTATTATTATAATTATTATTATTATTATTATTATTATTATTATTATATTGTTATTATTATTATTATTATTATTATTATTATTATTATTATTATTATGATTATGATTATGATTATTATTATTATTATTATTATTATTATTATTATTATTATCATTATTATTATTATATTTGTGATAATAATAATAATTATTATTATTATTATTATTATTTTAAATGAGGAACTTGTGTTTCTTTCTAATAATAATAATAAAAATAAGTATTATATTATTATATTTTTATAATTTTTTATTAATTATATTATTATTATTATTATTATTATTATTATTATTATTATTATTATTATCCTATCCCAATTTTCAGTATTTTTATTTTATTTATTTTTGATTGGATCTTGTATATTTGTAGACATACAGAGACTCAGAGTTCTAACGAGGAATTAACTTCATGTATTCCGTCCTTTATCGACTCAAAACCGCTTTCATTAACTAAAAAAATCATTATTGTTTCATCGATCTCGGTTGTGTATATATTAGGGTGATATCTTCTTTACTCCTTTTTCTAAACAAAGCATCTCTTGTGTCATAAATCGATGAACTTCTGTTTAAAAAAAATGAAGAAGTCTCTAATTCCTCTCAGTTTTCAAAAGGGTCACCCCTAAGTAAAAACTATGAATCACCATATATCTGCGTTCTCGATGGAAAGCGCATCGAGGAAAATGAGCATCAGGTATTAGTACTTAAAAATGAAAGAGCCGAAGTAAAAATGGATGCACTGCAATTGAAAGATGGCAAGATTGATACTACTACTGAAGGAATGGCAAAAGTTATTGACGAATACGAATAAAAATGATCATTGCTGATACATCAAACGTTAACACTGGGTAAAAGAGTGGAGCTGTTGTCAAGCTGCAACGAATGCTCACAGAGAAGGGGATTAGCAAACCACAGTTTATCAGTTGTCAGCTTCACGTTCTGGACAGGATTCTCTGTTAGGTAATGGATGAAAATCTTGGTGCTAAAACCAGTTCTCCAAACATCGATACATTTAAATTTGTATCCCAACTGGTGAACAATTATGAGGAACTAAAGGCACAGTTTGTTAATGGAACAGAAGAGATCCTCCATAAATCAGGATGGAGAGATGATATGAAGTTTTTATACTATCTAACACGAGTGTTTAGATTCACTGAAGAAAAAGGACACTTTCCTTTGATTAACTTTCAGAAAATTCCAAACATCAGTAATACGAGGAGAAATTCAAGAGCCATTCTAGCTGTTCTTGCATTCATTATTTTACATACAAGACGGAAGACTTTCTAGATGTGCAGATTCATTTCATACACCTGGACAGATTATTGGTTTACTGATCAGATGTACGATGGAAATGACTTCAAGAATTTATCAGAAATATTGAAACCTTAAATCTTTCCTCATAAGGAAGATTTCTAATGCTGTGTATTAATTTAGCCATTCTACGCTGAATGTTTTCTAACGAATTTATGTCCATTCTGTAATATGGAGACCAGAACTGAGCTGCATAATCTAGGTGAGGCCTTACTAATGATGTGACAGTAATATTAGTTAATTTGAATTTATCAGTAACTGAATAATTATTAATTTCTGGAATCTCATTTATGTCTTCCTGTGTAAAAACTGACAAAAAATAATCATTAAATAAGGAACACATTTCCAGTTCTTTATCCGTCAGCTGTCCATTCCCAGTTTTCAGAGGTCCTACTATTTCCTTCACCTTCATCCTATACATTTGAAAGAAGCCCTTTGGATTGGTTTTTGATTCATTAGCAACTCTAATTTCATAGTCACGTTTAGCCTTTCTAATTCCCTTTTTTACTTCTCTTTTAAGCTGAACATATTGGTCAGTGAGATTAATCTCTCCTCTTCTGATGCGCCTATAATTTCCCCTTTTCTCTCCTAATAGATGCTTTTGCTTCCTGTTAACCCATTTGGAATCGTTATTAGACCTAATTTCTCTCTCGGGAATGTATATACTCTGAGCACGGTGTATATTAAGAACAAAATCATAAATGCAGATCCCTTCGTAATCATAAGTATGATCATCGTCAATAAAATCATTAGCTAGATAACCCCAATCGAGATTAGACAGGTGTTCCCTAAGTCCATTATAATCGGCAGAACGCAAATCAGGGATTTTCACCGTATTATCATTATTCTTGCATTCCCAGTTAATGCTAAAAGTGATGGATTTGTGATCACTTGCGCCAAGCTCTTCAGTGATCTCCAGATTATTTACGAGTGTTTCCTTATTTGACAAGACTAGGTCAAGCAAATTATTACTCCTGGTAGGCTCTGTTACACACTGCTTCAGAAAACAGTCCTGAAAAGTTTCCATAAATTCACTGGACTTCAGATTACCGGTGAAAGAAGTCCAGTCAATTTGACTAACGTTAAAATCCCCTACTATCACTACATTAGTGTGTCTAGAAGCCCTAACAATTTCGTCCCAAATAAGTCTACCTCTATCGTGATCCAAGCCTGGAGGTCGGTGTATTACACCTAGAATTAGTTTTTCTTGACCTTCTACAAACTCAACCCAAACAGATTCTGTTACTGTTCCATCTATTTTCATACCTGCTTTTATGCAACAGTTAATATTTTCTCGTACATATAATGCAACTCCTCCCCCCTTCCCATTACATCTATCCACATCGAACAAGTTAAACCCTTGAATATTACACTCGGCAATCATATCCCGACTCTTTAAATTATACCATGTTTCAGTTGTTGCATTGACATAAAAGTTCCCAGCACATGCTACCAAATGTAATTCATTAATCTTATTTCTTGCACTTCGACTGTTAGCATAAAATGCCATATGTTTTTTCTTCTGCACATTTTTCCTATTAACCTTTGCTTTTACACAATTTCTGAAATTATCATTACCCAGCGTTTCTCCATGACTGTTATTATTAAGATTCATAATATAAAGCCTAAGTCAACATAGCCATACTCATTATTTTTCATTTCTAAACCCATATCTCTAACTAATCCTAGTTTAAAGTCCTAACAACGCCCTCAACTGAGCTAGCAAGAAAACCCACACCTGCCCTGGATAAGTGAACTCCATCCCTGGCATACATGTTATTTCGGCCATAGAAGTTGTCCCAGTTGTTAATGAATGGTACTGCATTATCCTTACAGTGTTTGTCCAGCCAACAATTAATACCAATTGCTCTGGACAACCATTCATTTCCAACACCCCTTCTTGGCAAAATGCCACATATAACAGGGCGCCCCTCTTTCTTCCTAATTATGTCTACTGCTGTCCTGAACCTTCTAACTAAATCCTCACTTCTACGCTTGCCTACATCATTGCCTCCAGCACTGAGGCAGATAATAGGATTGAGCCCATTACCGTTCATGATGTTGTCAAGCCGGCTAACAATATCCTCCATCCCAGCCCCAGGAAAGCAAACTCTGTCTCCTACTCCCATCCTTCAAGCAAAAGGCCCTATCCATATACCTAACATGGCTATCCCCAACAACAACAATGTTTTTACCTTCCTTGGTGTCGTTAGTCGTGATGTTCCCAGTAGTCGACTAACATTCGTCGGGTAGCACGGAGAATGCATTAGATGTTTCCAAAGCAGTCTATTTCTTCTTCATGGTTTCTACCTTTCCATTCGTCTTCTTGATCATCAACTACGTTCCATGCTGTCCAGCCACTGTCCAAGTTCCCTTCCTGACCTGAGGAATCGCAACAAGAGGACTACTACGAATCCTCTTGTTTTCCTCAGTCAATCGCCGTATCTTTATCTTCGCTACCCTCAATTCCTACTTAAGCTGCTGGTAAAGTTGCTCGATGGAGGGCATCTTGGCTCAGTCCTCAGTTCAGATACAAGGAGAGCACACAAGACACGTCTTCACAGAGTTAAGTACAGGTCACAACTGAGTTAAGTACAGGTGTTCCTTTGTTGTGGGATGTGATAGTGAGGTGTGGTCTCGACCCTTTATATGCCTTTTATTGATGTATTTTTTTATAGTTCCATGATAATGTGAGAAGTCACGAAAGCGCTTGGAATTTCAGTATTCTTTCACAATGGTTGTTTTGAATATATATAGATATATATATATATATATATATATATATATATATATATATATATATATATATATATATATATATATATATATATATATATATATATATATATATGTATATATATATGTAGTGCCGAATATGTAAAACTGGTCAATTAGCAAGAACTCATTTAAAATTAAGTCCTTTCTGAAATTTTCTCTTATACGTTTAAAGATATATTTTTTTCATTAATGTTAAAGTAAAAATTTTTAATTTTGCACCACAAGAACCTTAGAAAACTTACTTAACCTTATTATAACAAGAGCAATTTATTTTAGCCTAACCCAACTAAATATATTTTAAATACGTTTACAATAATTTAGAACTAAACAAACACAATCAAATACATTTTTTTCGTTAGGTTCAGAATGATTTTGGCGAAATTATTGCATACACAAATTTTCACTTGTCCTATATGGCAAGATGAACGTTGCTATTTAAGCAAAGATCGCAAGCTCTGCCTATTCGGCACGACAATATATATATATATATATATATATATATATATATATATATATATATATATATATATATATATATATATATATTATATATATATATATATATATATATATATATATATATATATATATATATATATATGTGTGTGTGTGTGTGTGTGTGTGTGTGTGTGTGTGTGTGTGTGTGTGTCGTGCCGAATATGTAAAACTGGTCAATTAGCAAGAACTCATTTAAAATTAAGTCCTTTCTAAAATTTTCTCTTATACGTTTAAAGATATATTTTTTTCATTAATGTTAATGTAAAAATTTTTATTTTGCACCAAAAGAATCTTAGAAAACTTACCTAACCTTATTACAACAAGAACAATTTATTTTAGCCTAACCCAACTAAATATATTTTAGATTTGTTTACAGTAATTTAATACTAAACAAACACAGTGAAATATATTTTTTTCGTTAGGTTTAGGATGATTTTGGCGAAATTATTGCATACACAAATTTTCATTTGTCCTATATGGCAAGATGAGCGTTGATATTTTAGCCAAGATCGCAAGTTCTGCCTATTCGGCACGACATATACATATATACATACACACACACACACACACACATATATACACATACATATACACATATATATACACACACACACACACACACATATATATATATATATATATATATATATATATATATAAATATATATATATATATATATATATATATATATATATATATATATATATATATATGTAGAGTGGTGTATAACGTTTTGGAAATATACACCGAGGGATGTATATCGCCAATGTGTACAAAAAGGGTTTGCGTTAAACTCTGTTTTGAGTATTCAAGTATTCGTGACCTGTGGTGTACAGGTACAAGGCAGCTTTAATGACTCGCAAGCAGTCAATAGGCGTTAAACCTAACAAACCAAACCAGTCGTTATTCAGTTAACTCCTGGACAACAGCGGTGAAAATTTAGAGGATTCCAACGGAAATATGACCTTTATTCTTCAGACTTTCCACCGTTGATACCAGATTAAAACTACCATCCTTTTTGAAGCTATCCGGATTACCTCCCATTCCGCAGACTCTCTATGACCCGTACTGATTGAGATCTCTCCCTGAATACACTACTAATACAAAGATACCATAAAATTCTGACGCATCTTTATGCCTGTGGAAAACGTGAATGATTGATTACACATTTTTTTTTCAGACGTCTCTTCGAGTCAGGTTAGTCATTCGGTCATGAAATGCCTTTAAATTTATGTTATCAGTGGCTTGGCTGTCGGGGATGCTATTACTGGACGGAGCGTCTAGTCTCCACTCTCCCTCGTGATGAATGACTTACACGTTCAGCTCTTCATAAAATACGCAACGAAAATCTAGACAGAAGTGAATGTTTTTTGGATACAAGTTTGTTCTCTAACGTGTGTCTTTCCTTCAGTCTTGTGTAACAGCTCTAAGTGTTTTTTTTTTTTAATATAGTTGTGTTTTGTGTGTGTGTGTGTGTGTGTTTTTGTATCTTATTGTGGCACGTGGGAAAGATAGTATTGGAAGTCAGTGGATGGCGAAGCCATCAGTCATGTCAGCTGAATTGTGGATCGAAAGTTTTCTCTCTCTTAGCTTTATTGTAACATACACACACACACACACACACACACACACACACACACACACACACACACACACACACACACACACACACACACACACGTGTGTATCACTAACGTGTGTAGTATGCAAAGTCTTGGAGAAGATCATCAGGAGGAGAGTGGAAAGAAACAAGCGTATAATCGACAACCAGCACGGTTTCAGGGAAGGAAAATCCTGTGTGACAAACCTAGTGGAGTTTTATAACATGGTAACAAAAGTAAGACAAGAGAGAGAGGGGTGGATAGACTACATTTTCTTGGACTGCAAGAAGGCCTTCGACAAAGTTCCTCACAAGAGGCTAATGCAAAAGCTAGAGGATCAGGCACACATAATAGGAAAGGCACTGCAATGGATCAGAGAATACCTGACAGGGAGACAACAACGAGTCATGGTACTTGACGAGGTGTCAGAGTGGACGCCTGTGACAAGCGGGGTTCCACAGAGATCATTCCTAGGACCTGTGCTGTTTTTGGTATATGTAAATGGCAAAACGGAAGAGATAGACTCAGAAGTGTCCTTGTTTGCAGATGATGTGAAGTTAATGAGGAGAAACAAATCGGTCGAGGATCAGGCAGGACTACAAAGAGACCTGGTTCAGCAACTGGCTCCATGAATTTAACCCTGCCAAATGCAATGCCATGAAGATTGGGGAAGGGCAAAGAAGACCGCAGACAGAGTATAGTCTAGGTGGCCAAAGACTGCAAACCTCATTCAAGGAAAAAGATCTTGGGGTGAGTATAATACTGAGCACATCTGAGGCACACATCAATCAGATAACCTAAGAATAGCGTTCCGATACCTCAGTAAGAAATCGTTCAAGACTCTTTACACCATATTCGTCAGGCCCATACTGGAATATGCAGCACCAGTTTGGAATCCACACCTGGTCAAGCACGTCAAGAAATTAGAGAAAGTGCAAAGGTTTGCAACAAGATTAGTCCCAGAGCTAAGGGGAATGTCCTACGAAGAAAGGTTAAGGGAAATTGCCCTGACGACACTGAAGGACAGGTGGGTCAGGGGAGACATGATAACGACATAAAATACTGCGCGGAATAGACAAGGTGGCCAAAGACAGGATGTTCCAGAAATGGGACACAGAAACAAGGGGTCACAATTGGAAGTTGAAGACTCAGATGAGCCGAAGGGATGTTAGGAAGTATGTCTTCAGTCGTAGAGTTGTCAGGCAGTGGAATAGCCTAGAAAGTGACGTAGTGGAGGCAGGAACCATACATAGTTTTAAGGCGAAGTTTGATAGAGCTCATGGAGCAAGGAGAGAGAGAGGGCCTAGTAGCAATCAGTGAAGAGGCGGGGCCAGGAGCTATGAATCGACCCCTGCAACCACAAATAGGTGAGTACAAATAGGTAAGTACACGTCTAGCAGCCATGGCGCATAATCATAATAAACAACAGCTGGGAGGGGAGAGGGAGGGGATCTCATCCCTTCCACTAATCCTATAGCCAACACTTCTCCATATTGTGTCTACTTTCATCTTCAATATGAAGGCTCATCAAGGTGTGAGTGACTGCAGCTGGAGCCTTGAGCAAGGATCAGCTACCAGCTAATAAGACGGGGGTGAGGCTGGCCAGGCGTCTGGAGAGAGAGTTGCCAGGTTATGCCAGTCTCTGTGACCTTTCCTATATATATAACTTGCATAACAGAATGCTATACGGAATTCTATATAAATGTTTGCTTGGAAATTAAAAAAATAATTGCCTATAGGTATGGTAGAAGTATGGGAATTATTCCATGTGAAGCCAGATAAATGCTTGCTAAGGTATGTCTTTCTTTTGCCATTTAAATACTTGTTCGTACTTATTACTACTGATATGTATAAGAATGACAACCATGTTAACTACACCACCTGGAGGCCTGACCCTCATGATATGAGTGACATGACCTCTCAACATGCCAAAATATGTTCACTTTATTTTACACAAATAACCCACACTTAGGAGAATGAAAATTGGGACAATATTTCGGTCCGACTTGGACCGTTAACTAGTTCAAGTAGCACCGAAACGTCGTCATAAGTTTCCATCTCGTGTGTGCGGATTATTTGTGTATTATTCCAGTCACGGCATTGTGCCTTTTTTCTTCACTTAGAGAAAGGAGCAAAATAGGATGACTTGGAGGATATATAAATTTGTGGTGGAGGGAAGGAGGGATAAGGGATGTCCTAGGAAAGGATAGAAGGAGGAGGTGAAGGAGGATTTGTATTTGGAGAGCTCGAACTTTCAGGAGGCGTTTGTGAATATGTTGTATAGGAATGAATGGAAGCAAGTGGTTTTTATGAATTGGTGTGCTGTTGGAGTGTGAGCAAGGTAATATTTATGAAGAGATTCGGGGAAACCGGTTGGCCTGACTTGAGTCCTGGAGGTGGGAGAGGTGGGAATATTTGCAGTTTGGAAGGATATCTGAATTGTAGTATTGACACTTCTCTGGCAAGACAGTGACGGAATGAGTAATGGTGAATGCGTTTCTTCTTTTTCGGATCACCCTACCTAGCCAAAAGACGAACGATGTGTTAAAAAATCCAGTTTATAAAATCCAGGACTCATGTTTAGGTAACAACCAAGAAAAATGTTTTCACAGCTTTTCTCGATCATATTTCTTTTATCATTTGTAATTTCCCTTCAGTAGTGGTGGAGTCTTGATACTGGTGAAGGGCTCTTCAGCCTGGTAACCGCAGCTTCCCATTGAGCAAAACGTTGTCTAAATGCTATTAAACAGTAGTGTGGAAACTTATCTAACTTTTATAGACAGTTTGCAACTTGGGCAGAAACTAACAAATGGTCTACTGAGAACACATGGACAGAGTAAGCGTTTTGTTCCACAGCTCTTGAGCTTCGTTGAAGCTCCACCGTGAGCAATGAACTGGTTAATAGAAGCTTACTCTTCCTAAGGGATATGTTGGTAGATTAAGCCAGAGTTAAACAAACGCTAGAGAAACACGGGATAAACAAGGCTTAAACAAGGAAGAACAGTGATAAAATGAGGACTAAACAATAGTAAAACAAGCAAGAAAAAGAGGATGAACAAGAGACAAATAAGATCAAAATAAGGGATGAACAAAGATAAAGCAATACATAAAGGAAGCAAAACAGGGGTAAAATAAAAGGACGAACAAACATAAAACGTGAAAGAAACGAGGGATTTAAGAAAAAGGTAAAAAACGAATAAATAAAAACAAAATAAAGAGATAAATAAGCGATAAACACTGGTTAAAAACAAAGCAAGGGATAACAAAGCTTCAAATTCACCCTCTCAGGTGAAAACATATTTATATAAACTCTCTCCAGTGTTTTCAACTGCTGTGAATATTAAAAATATTCAATAGTGTAGTGAAGCCCCGCTTAGAAAGTTTACCTCTGAAGGAGTGTGTCAACAATACCCAGGACAGTAGATGTGTTTGTTGAAGCTCTGAGTGAGTAGATGTGTGAACTGAAGCTCTAAGTTAGCTGAAACTCTGAGTAGATGTGTTAGTTGAAGCTCCGAGTTAATGAATGTGTTAGTTGAAGCTCAGAGTGAGGAGATATATTAACTAAAGCTCTGGGAAAGTAGATATTTTACCTGCAGCTTAGAGCAAGTAGTTATTCAACCTGGAGCTGAGGGAGATTAATTATTTTAGCTGAAGCTGGGACGAGTAGATATTTTATTTTAGCTGAAGCTGGTAAGTAGATATTCTAGCTGAAGCTGGGAAGAGTAGATATTTTAGCTGAAACCGGGGAGAGAAGACTTTTTTATAGCAGAGACTCAGAAAGTGAGAGACAAATAGTAAGACAAACATAGAAAGAGATAGACAGGCAGACGGAGAATAGACGCTTTAGCTCAAGCTTTGAAAGATTTTTACAAGTTAGCTGAAGCTTAAGGAGAGTATAAGCCTTAGTTTGAGTCCTCGAAGCTCTAAAGATAGCGTTATCTTTGTGTAGTACTACACTACATGAAGATAGCTCACTGGCGCTACACACGTCCTCAGTGTACATATGATACGTGTACGACCTCAAAATGTGCACATATTTGTACGACCTCAAAATGTGCACTCAATATGTGCATTCAGTATGTGTACGAACTCAAAATGTGCACAGGAGACATATACAAAGAGCTCCAAAGCTAAATGTCAAGTTGAATCAGTCGTAATCCGAGACAAGGCAGTAGTCAGGTGTCTATCGAAATTCGATAGACTTTCCAATATCTAACAGTTGTAGGTGATTGCTTGAGAACGTGTCTGACACATCATGAAATCGTTGCGACTGTTTCTCTTTCACTGTGCTGTTGTTTCTTTATTGCTTTATGACACTTTATCCACAATTTTCTGGTTACTTTTGTTTGGCAATGATCGATTTGCCTGAAGCTTACAAAAAAAAAAAAAAAATTCTTGCTACAACTATATGCAAATCGGCGAGAATATCTCGGAAGGATTACTTTCGATGTTTAATAATATTAAATAATATCGATGTTTAATAATATTAAATAATATCGATGTTTAATATTAAATAATATCGATGTTTAATATTAAATAATATCGATGTTTAATATTAAATAATATCTATGTTTAATAATATTAAATAATATCGATGTTTAACAATATTAAATAATATTACTGAAGCTTCAAGTACATTAGTGAGTGATATTCTTTAGTGAATTCATGAATTAGGAAACAAAATTATTTTGATATAAATTAAGAAACTCTATCACCTCAATCCACAGGACAATGTTTGCTTATGATGAATATGGGGGTTAGCAGGACTATCAACAGCAACAGCCTGATTGACCAGGCAAGCACAGACGAGCCTGCCCAAAGCCGGACTTTGAGTAGAAAAACTCTGGGAACTCATCAAAGGCACAGGTAAATCAAAGGGTATATATATATATATATATATATATATATATATATATATATATATATTGTGTGTGTGTATATACATAGTATTGTAACCACGAACAAGTAGTATTTAATCAGTAACAACACTGCGACTAGCAGGGAGATCGAACCTGTGTTGTTTTAGCCCTCCTCATAATGAGCAAAAATTCACGACGCTCTAACCCACGGGACCATACAATCTTACAAGAATCACGCACCCAGCAGAGCTAGGTGTTATACGGTGATCCGAGGACATACGATAGTGTGGGTGCCTCAGAGTTAATTTCATTCTATTCCCCGTTTGGCGTACTAGCCTCCACAAGCACGGGATCGATGCCCCGGCTAGTCGCAGTTTTGTTACTGATTAAATACCACCTGTTCGTAGTTACAATACTATATATACTGCTTCTGGAGGCTAGTACACTAAACCAGGAGTAGAATGAAATTAGCCCTGAGGAACCCACACCATCGTATGTCCTCGGATCACGGTACAACACCTAACTCTGCTGGGTGCGTGATTCTTGTAGGACTGTATGGTCCTGCGGGTAAGAGCGTCGTGAATTTTCACTCACCATGGATATATATATATATATATATATATATATATATATATATATATATATATATATATATTCGGCACGATATATATATCGTTCCGAATAGGTAAAACTTGCTATTTTGGCATAAATAGTAACGTACTTCTTGCCGAATAAGGCAAGCGAAAATTTGTGTATGCAGTAATTTCGCGAAAATCATCCTGGACCTAACGAAAAAAATATTTTTCATTGTGTTTATTTATTATTAAATTATTGTAAACTTATATGAAACATATTTAGTTGGATTAGGCTAAATTAAATTGCGCTTGTTATAATAAAGTTAGGTAAGTTTTCTAAGATTCTATTGGTACAAAATCATTAATTTTTACATTAACATAAATATATATCTTTAAACGTATATGAGAAATTTTAGAAAGGATTTAATTTTAAATGAGTTCTTGCTAATTGACTAGTTTTACCTATTCGGCACGATATATATATATATATATATATATATATATATATATATATATATATATATATATATATATATATATATATATATATATATGTAATGTGTGTGTGTGTGCAAATACATGCAAACGGGCGTTAAGTATACAGAAAAAGGGAACCAGAAAAGAGCTTAAGGCCTTTCGGTATGAAACCTTCGTCCTTCGTCAGAGGCTCAGTCATACACTTGACTTCAATAGCAATTAGCTGAGACATTCTCTGAATATCTCAGCTAATTGCTGAGAAAAATGTATTAAGGTTAAGAAAATGTATGACAGGAGAGTCAGAGGTAACAAGCAGGTTCCCAGAGTGATCAGTAATAATACCATCATTGTCTCGCACATACCTTAAAAACATGAAAAAAAAACGTGAAGTTCTTCATTTCTTTGGGGGTGATATTTAACTAATAAGAAGGAATAAAGTGCAAAATTCAAGGAAAAACTGCAAGAGGACTTAAGTCAAGTACATGGAGTGCCAAAGAAATTATCTTTGGGATTCAGTTCCCAACAGGTGACAGAAGACAGTTGCTGGGGATACGACTGGGGAAACAGAGGCTGCAAACCTTTAAGGACCTTAGATAGAGTAACCACAGTACATGAATTTTTTTTCAGAGCATGTTTAGAAAATGGCGGAACCTTCGAGGCGTGACGAGGATGACGAAAGACAAAACAGGAGGAAAGAAGAGGAGTGACAGAGAAAATACTAGATTGCATTACGTGACTGGAGTGACGAAGAGCAAGAAATCATGGTTAGTGCAAACATTGAGAAAATAAGTCAGAAATTTTCTCTCCGTCTATCTCTCCGACTACATTAGGCTTATTGTGTTTAGTAGAATACCCAATGTAACTAAAATACATCCAGCATATTGTTGATAAGGTGGTCTTTGCCTTGACCAGAATGTTTAGTGTGAGTGTTATGTTCATACCAACTCAGTGACAAGTGACGCATGTTTTCTTGTACCTCTTAACACTGTGGCGTCCCTGAAGGATCCAAAATGTGTATCTTATATGACACAACGTATCCTGTATCCCTCCGTGAATAATGTGAGTGCTCTCAGAAGGTAATTGAACGGTCGTTCTCTCTTTCATATTAGTATCGTGCTAAAGTAAATTTTAATAAAAGTATTACGAAAATAGCCTTACGGTAAATTAATACCATTTATACAGTTACTACAGTTACCTGTAGTAAACGATTTTACAGTCATAGCTAGGAGTTACCAGCTGTTTCAGCCTGGACTAGTTGGTGTGGTGGGGGGGGGGGGGAAGGTGCTCACCCTAGAATTTACTTCCTGACTCTTGATAGAGTTAACTGTAAATGTGATTTGGGTAACAGTGAACAATTGTTGACAACACAACACGTGTAGAAGATACCTGCAGTTTGATGAATGATTGTGGTGTGGAATTTTGCCTCAATTACCAGTTTCATGTTATATTTTTGGGAATAGCTAAATGAGGTTGTTTTATTATTATTAGTGTATTATTATTTCAAGGGAAATTATTGCTGCCATAGTACCTTAAAATACAGCATCGAAAACTGTTTAATAATAAAAACTTGTAATTTACCCTAGTGTTTTTCACTGTACTTTTATTTTTCTTTAGTGTCTGATCTAGAAGAATTAGGTTATCAGCACAATAGTTTCTCTCTCTCTCTCTCTCTCTCTCTCTCTCTCTCTCTCTCTCTCTCTCTCTCTCTCTCTCTCTCTCTCTCTCTCTCTCTCTCTCTCTCTCGCCGTGTGGAGGTCAGGAGGCCGTCGAACTCCTGAATCAGCTCCTGCAGAAGTAATGACAAGATTCCTCCCGTATTGGATTATGCATACTGGAGCCCTGACCCCATCCGGAGGAAGATGAGGCGAGGAGGGAATATGAGAATGTTGAGTCGAGTAGCAAGGAAACTTAGGAAACGGAGGAAGAGTAGCTGAAGGAGGCAGGTAAGAGAGAGAGAGAGGGGGGGAAGGAGAGAGAAAAGTGAAAAATTACAAAGAAAAATAAGAAAACTGAAAAAAAAACACACAAAATATGCAAGTACACAAATAGAGTGGATAAAGCAAGGCATGGAAATGGGAAGGCGAACAATGGCGCTGTTGTTGACAAATCGTTGCTGTTGGATAGCTGAGCTAATCAAGTTCATCAAAGAGCTACCGATGCCCTTCAGATGCTGTGCTCTTGTTTGACTCTTTCCCCACTCGTGGGATCACCATGGCTGGCTTCTCGAGGGCCCTTCATCTGCCTTGTTGTCGATCAACCAGAAGTACTGTACAAACTGCTGGTGGAAACACAATATGCACAGGTTCTTGCCTCTTGGAATGGTTACATTATACATTTTTCGACTTTGGAAAAATTTTCTTTGTAGGTTTCTATCCATCGAAACAGCGTAAAATACTTTTATTCTGTGGTAAAATTCTTTATATACATATTTTCGAATCTTGAGAATATTTTATCGCGCAATTCCTTTACTAAGAATTTTTTTTATGGCTTCTAAGTTATTTCCGCCTTCACCTCACCGTTTTCCAAAGATATGATTTTTAGTTAGCAATTCCTTCAGCGAAGCATCATACTTCACCTGCTGATGATGTCAGGCATCGCTGGGATCATTTGCATCAACACAAAAGAGAACGAACCATCCCCTGTGAGAGAGGATCTGAAATCACGACTGAGGTTTTGAGGAATGAAGTGGCAAAATGGAGATCTGAGGAAGATATTTTTTTTTTCAAACTTGGCCATGCGAAGCCTGGAGGATCCTGTGTAGTCCTGCTTCAGGAGTTTCATCTGCAGGATGAGGAGGAGGAGGAGGAGAAGGGAGATGTAGCCGTCCACTTTGATGTTGACGATGGTGCTTGTTATGAAATATATTTGGGTTTTGATGTGGGATGTTGTGTGATGCTTTAGGCTTTGATATGGTCTGTGGAGCTTGTTGCTGGATATTTTTTGACTTAGATGTGGTCTGTTGTAGATTTTTTTTTTTAAGTTTTGCACTCTGATGTGCAGCTTGTGATGTGTTAGGTTTTGACGTGGCAAGTGACTTTTTCTGTGACGTTATGGGCTTTAATGATGCACATGAGGCTTTTGTAAAATATTTCTTCTGATATATTTTAACGCTGATAATTGTGTGCTACGTATTTTGTTGTGCCTAACGTTGTGTTACTTTTGGTTAGGTCACAACACTATGGCTGAAACAACTCACAACTAACCCACGAACTGAAAACCAAACTAGACAGCATTTTGATACTCCCTGAAGTGACAAGAAAAGGGTTCAGTATAGTACAAAACTTCTCTCAGATTCATCTCCAACTTGTGTGTCAGTTTGAAAAGTGAGTCAGCATTTAACCGCGAACGAATCAGCCTGTGCACTGAAGCACAGAGAATTGCATACGGCGCTGCGAAAGCCATTCCTCTACCCAGACACATTTTCTCACTGAAAAATGGAGACGTTAGTCACTTCCTGTGGCAGTGGCACCACCAGTTTCCTCTCTGCACGAGTCCTCAACACCTGACGCCAACCCTAAAATACTCACTCATCACCAAGCTGGGGAGGCGAGAGAGAGAGAGTGAGAGAGAGAGAGAGAGAGAGAGAGAGAGAGAGAGAGAGAGAGAGAGAGAGAGAGAGAGAGAGAGAGACAGACAGACAGACAGACAGACAGACAGACAGATAGACAGACAGACAGATAGATAGACAGACAGACAGACAGACAGACAGAGAGGGCAGGAGAACTAACGACCAGGACGGGTTCTAAGAAATAAATAATGTAATTTCTATGGGGTTTGGCACAAAACTGAGATTGGGAGAAGTTGTGGGAAGCAACGAGCTCCTGCAGACACACGTCTTGGACAGTTTGTTGTTGATTTGGCTCAGGTACTGCTTGTTTCCATGCATGTTTTGTCTCTCCTTTCTCTGTCTCTCTCTCTGTCTGTCTCTGTCTGTCTGTCTGTCTGTCTGTCTGTCTGTCTCTCTCTCTCTCTCTCTCTCTCTCAGTTTTGCCAGGCTCTCGAGAGGTTGCTTGGCAAAATTGCTTATGAATATCTTTCAATGTTTTAAGACTAGTTTTAAAACTCATTGGTAAACGGAAGAAAACAAACAGGATGGAATAATGAATGTCAGCGGTGAGAAGAGAAAAGATCTCCTAAGAGCTGACAGTCAGCAGGGAGCGGAAAAAACAACAGCGCCAGGTGTAAACTAACATGCTATATATGACTAGTATCTGACGGAGGATCGAGCCTCCGTGTGATTAGGTGAAGCGGAAATAGTTAAAGAATAACATTGATGTGTTTATATGAACTGGATCCTGAGATTTGAGGCTCGATTCTCCGTTCACTAGTAGTGAGAGACACTACTCTTCCATTCAGGATTCCCATAGGAAATGAGAAGTACATGAGCGTGCATGGGAGCACAGATACGTTCCTGGGTGTATATGGAAGGGCGTTCAGTACGTACATGCTCAAGGGCGTTCACTGGAAAGAAGGCCGCTCGGTTCGTACCACTGAGATCAGCAGTCTATCTTACCTCGGTGACTAGCAACCTCTAAGTGGGTCTAGATAGATGAGATTAGGAAAGAATAACAGATAGACCTAGATGGCTAGGTGTTCTCTTACCCTTACTCCTCCCTCTCCTCCTCCACAGTCTCCTCTGGCTTCAACCTCCTACATTCTCCTCCTCCTCCTCCTCCTCCTCCTCCTCCTCCTCCTCCTCCACAGTCTCCTCTTGCTTCACCCTCGAGCCTTAAATCTCCAACATTCTCCTCCTCCACAGTCTCATCTGGCTTCATCCTCGCACCTTGAGAATCCTTCAGGAGACTCATCCTCTGCCTCATCGGCCTCAAATGAAGATGTATTTTTTACTGGGCTGATGTTGCTGTGGTGATGTCCACCTGGACTCAGCAGAGATTCTGCTGAAGCTTGTAATGGTAAGCTGAGTCTGCAGAGTGTGTGGTGGTGGGTCTGTAGAGTGTGTGGTGGTGGGTCTGTAGAGTGTGTGGTGGTGGGTCAGTAGAGTGTGTGGCGGTGGGTCTGTTGAGTGTGTGGTGGTGGGTCTGTAGAGTTTGTGGTGGTGGGTCAGTAGAGTGTGGTGGTGGGTCTGTTGAGTGTGTGGTAGTGGGTCTGTAGAGTGTGGTGGTGGGTCTGTAGAGTGTGTGGTGGTGGGTCTGTTGAATGTGTGGTGGTGGGTCTGTTGAGTGTGTGGTGGTGGGTCTGTAGAGTGTGTGGTGGTGGGTCTGTAGAGTGTGTGGTGGTGGGTCTGTTGAGTGTGTGGTGGTTGGTCGGTAGAGTGTGGCGGTAGGATTGAGGGTGTGGTAGTGGTTGGAGTGAGAGGGTCGTGGTGGTGGTGGTTGGGGTGAGAGGGTGGCGGTGGTGGTGGTTGGAGTGAGAGGGTGGCGGTGGTGGTGGTTGGAGTGAGAAGGTGGCGGTGGTGGTGGTTGGAGTGAGAGGGTGGCGGTGGTGGTGGTTGGAGTGAGACGGTGGGGGTGGTGGTAATTGGGGTGGGAGGGTGGCGGTGGTGGTGGTTGGAGTGAGAGGGGGGCGGTGGCGGTGGTGGTGGTTAGAGTGAGAGGGTGGCGGTGGTGGTGGTTGGAGTGAGAGGGTGGCGGTGGTGGTGGTTGGAGTGAGAGGGTGGCGGTGGTGGTGGTTGGAGTGAGACGGTGGGGATGGTGGTAATTGGGGTGAGAGGGTGGCGGTGGTGGTGGTTGGAGTGAAAGGGTGGCGGTGGTGGTGATTGGGGTGAGAGGGTGGGGGCGGTTGGGGTAAGAAGGTAGGGGCGGGGGTGGTTGGGGTGAGAGGATGGCGGTGGTGGGGACAGAGAGGGGGAAGGAGGTAGACAAGTAGCTGGAGAACTTGTGGGAGCTCTTAGTAATACATGGAGAGCTTGTGTGAGCTCTTAGTAATACATGGAGAGCTTGTGGGAGCTCTTAGTAATACATGGAGAGCTTGTGGGGGCTCTTAGTAATACATGGAGAGCTTGTGGGAGCTCTTAGTAATACATGGAGAGCTTGTGGGAGCTCTTAGTAATACATGGAGAGCTTGTGGGAGCTCTTAGTAATACATGGAGAGCTTGTGGGAGCTCTTAGTAATACATGGAGAGCCTGTGGGAGCTCTTAGTAATACATGGAGAGCCTGTGGGAGCTCTTAGTAATACATGGAGAGCTTGTAGGAGCTCTTAGTAATACATGGAGAGCCTGTGGGAGCTCTTAGTAATACATGGAGAGCTTGTGGGAGCTCTTAGTAATACATGGAGAGCCTGTGGGAGCTCTTAGTAATACATGGAGAGCTTGTGGGAGCTCTTAGTAATACATAGAGGAAGCAAAAAAAAAAATCTTGCTGTCTTTTTCCAGGCTTTCAGTTAAAAAAAATGGAAAACAGTCATGACGGCAACTTTATATTATTATTATTATAATCAAGGGGGAAGCGCTAAACCCAGAGGATTATACAGCGCCTGGGGGGGGGATATGTGGAAGGCATTCAGGCTTAATTCGGGGAACTGGAGCACAGATCCAATTCCCTAAATCAAGAGCCCCTCACCAACATCAAGGAACCTTCCTTGAGGGGGCAACTTTATAGACAGCAAAAGTCTTGACAGAGAAACG
>NC_091317.1:3817390-3832390 GCF_038502225.1 Cherax quadricarinatus
AACTGTGCACTTTGATAACCTCTGAATAGTAGAACACCTGACTCTAGGCTGAAGAACTAATTACCACATCTTGTACTGTCCTCTGTGTATAGTTCTGGAAGACTGAGAGACTGATTACTTCATCTTGTACTGTTTTCGTACATCACCTCTGTATTAAACTGATGAAGCCACTGATTGGCGATACGTGTTCCAATAAAGATACCCAGGTATTGCACATGTATCTAAAACTACGGAGTCTTGGTAGCAAATACTCAGAGCATACAGCCCTGGGAGCATGAACGTGCTGTGCCACACAGTCTTGGTAACAAGTACTCGTTACAGCATACAGCTGTGAGAGCATGCCGTCACCTGAGTATAATTCTGCTATGCTTCTGGGTTGACGACCTGTGCCCTGGATAAGAGGATTCAACCCAAAATCTGGTTATCACCCTGTCGGCGGGTCTCGCTAAATCCGTATTACCTCCAAAGCCCCTCGTCTGTTCTCCTCCATTCTCTCACATCTTCCTTATTCTCTCTCGGCTCCTTCGTTGTCTCTATTCTTTATCCTCTGTTTTTGTTATATTTTTACTAACATGTGAATGTCCAACATAAACGTACTAGTTTGTATCATGGGTTAGACACGTTAAGACCTGTTAACTAAGTTAATTTTAAAAACTAACCACGAAATATTTTCGGTCCAACTTCAGAGACACTTCAGGCTCCTGAAGAAGGTCTCTAAGTACATAGAAAATCTTATCATTATTTTCTTACTGTTGAATGTGTGTCATTTTTAAAGTTTACCAATATGGTCAGTGAATGATTCCTACACAGGGTGAGGGTGGAGTCATCTGTCTGCCAGAGACCCGCTTCTCAAATATTTTGCTTCTTGTCGGACCATGTTCCAAACGTTGATCAAATGAGGAATGAACAGAAGTAGATGGGACGGTATCCTCGAAGAAGGTAGAGCAAAATTAAATTTGTCGGTGGCTGCCCGTCATGTTGTACAATAGCTGTCTTCCTGCTGTCCATGAAGGTAGGTCAGGTAGTGGACTTAAAGAACACAGGAAGGCTGTCGACATATTGTAGGTAAGACATATAGGCAACAAATAGGCAACTTTATTCCGAAACGCTTCGCCTACACAGTAGGCTTCTTCAGTCGAGTACAGAAAGTAGGCAGGAGCAGTAGAGATGTGAAGACGATGTAATCAGTCCATCACCCTTGAAGTCTACTCTGCACCTCTCCTTCCGACAGTATTTAAGTCTCAACACTGTCGCTTGATCTTCAGTTAGTTCCAGACTTTGGAACAGAACTTCTCCAGGCTGAGGGACTGACAACCTCAAATCTGCGACTTCAAGGGTGATGGACTGATTACATCGTCTTCACATCTCTACTGCTCCTGCCTACTTTCTGTACTCGACTGAAGAAGCCTACTGTGTAGGCGAAACGTTTCGGAATAAAGTTGCCTAACTGTTGCCTATGTGTCTTACCTACCAACCTGTCGGTATTGTATACCATTTTGATATTCACGCTTTCGACATATACAGAAAAATCCATAAGAAATGCAAATACTAAGCAATAGTGTGGTAGCCACTGAGTCCAGCAGTCTGCTGGAGCTGCAGCAACAGCAGTAATAGACACAGCAGCAAATAAAAAGATAAACAGAAGCAGTAGTTGCACAAGCAGCGTCAGTAGGACCACCATCAGTAGAAGCACCACCACTATAGCAGCAGCAACATGATCAGCAGCGTCAATAAAAATAGAAGCATCAGGAGCAGGAGCAGCAGCAGCAGCAGCAGCAGTAGAAGCACCACTTGTAGAAGTATCATCATAAACAGCAGAAGCAGCAGTACATGCATCAACAGAATATGCAGCAGCGGAAACACCAGAAATAACACTACCACCTTCACCACCAGCCGTAGCAGCAGCAGACGCCACCGCTGCAGCGGCAGCAACAGCAATAGCATCGCAGCAGTAACAGCATTGCAGCAGAAACAGCACTGCAGCAGCAGCAGCAATAACAGTAGCATCAGCGGCAGCAGCAGTATCAGCAGCAGCAACAACATCAACAACAGCAGGAGCAGCAACAGCAGCAGCATCTCCGTCCTAACTAGGTGTGTCCACCCTACAACAGCAACAACCAGCAACACTTCAGGTGCTTAAGCTCTTCACAACCCACATAAACAACGAGTAACAAGCGGCCGGTAGTCTGCCTAACGACGGGATTGCGACAGCACGCAACTGACAAGGGCAGCGAGCCTTAATGTGCCAACAACTGCAGGTAGATGACCCAAACATTGTCAGAAGACCTTGAGTTTATACCTGAATGTTACAACATTCAATACATACAAAACAAATGCCGCAGTGAAGGATTTACAAGACTGCTGCAGCTTCCACCTGCAGAACGTGATTACTGTGGCTTCGAATGCGACTGAATCGGAAACAGTATGATTGGGATGTAAAGAAACAAAGTCTATATCGCAGTAATGAGTTAGGAGCGCAAATAACCTGTGTTTGTATTCCTGGAATCAGAGAACTTAACAAAAACTGAGATTTAGGTGGTCGTTCGTAATCACAAAAAGACTTTTGTTTTCCTACTTGGAAGTCATCATTTGTGTTTATGTTATAACATTACATTACCTTCTTGTTTTGTTTTTTATATAATACAGCAGACGCCTAGGGTGACGTACTCATTTCTACCTCATGAGTCCATATATTTTTACTTCTTATTTTATTAGTTACAAAAGTTAGTTGGAAACTCTGCCAATGGTTTACTAGACTGTGTAACTAAAAGAAAGTGATATCTTCAGAGAGTTCCATATTTATTAGCAAGATAGTTGTGCATATTCTCTTCAGGAAAAGTTGAATATGACTGATAATTAGGGGAAAAATGGATCGTCGACTAGGTGCTTCGTATTTCCATCGGACAGTTAAAACCTAGCTATGAGTCGTTGATGATATTGTTTATCGTAAATAAAAACAATACTTGGAAATTGTGCTCTAGTCAAAATCTTTTCTCGTACGCTTTTTTTCCTAAAGAAAAAATCCTTGTTCCTTTACATGTAACGTACAGGACCATTGTGCACACCCAACACTATCTTAAAGAGCTGTTGCAGCAGTGTCTAGCACAGGTCTGGGATCTCACACACAAAAGGCGTGTACCTACCGTGCTGAAGCCTGTACAGCAATAACCCAAGTAGCAAAATGGGGACACATTTCGTATGTAATATACCAATAAAAGTACATTCTTTGAGGCATGCAACATAATTAAACTGATTTTAATCTGGTGGAAGGAAAAACAATGATAAATTTTTGAGACTTTTATGCAAAATACATTTTTTCTTGTGTACAACAATGATCCCTCACACAGAACCCAGGACTCTTGTCATGAATAATCTTACCTTCGATGTGAGTTTTGGTTAATAATTAAATAATCTTTTAAAGAATCATTACTGGACTTTCTTCCAGTCACACCACATACACTGATGCACCACACTTGTTAACCTTTGTATATGTTTTTTTTTTATTTTGTGCGTTAGACTATGATAGGATGGGATTCACCCGACCCTATAAAGTGGACAATTAACCCACTATGCACTGCAATATCTGCCTAGGTGAAAATTCTCAGAATTTTTTTTATCCTCTGCGAGCCAGAGAAGGAGCCACTCTGGACAGAGATGAACATCACTGCCGTACAGTACACTGACACATTCATTTTAAATCGTTTACAGCATCTATTACAAACTGAGGTTCTTCGGGATGTTCACAATGCCTGTATCAAACATTTTTTTTTCCTTCAGAATGTTAACAACGTTTATTGTAAATAAATAAAAAAAGGAATCACGATGTTTACTACGTCAATCAACATTACAAAATTTTCTCGAGAAATCTCTGCATTTTGCTATCGCCAATACACAAGGTTGCTAAAATGTCATTTGCAATTATTTAGAATTTTCTGTGCTGACAATACGTTATGCATCGACACTTGTTTTTCTAAAGTAGATTTCACAGGTCGTTACCAATGTCCTCAAACAACACAGATTTCTAACCTGCTCTAAAACTATTCCTTATTTCCTCACACCCTTTCGTAGCAGTATGGAACTTTCATCATAAATGACTCTTATTTAAGAATATATATTTATTATGTTTTTTAAAGTATAGTAGTATTAGTTATTTCTCTATGCTGCAATGTTATCACACTGTTTACCCTGGAAACCGCAAGGAAAAGTCTAAAATTCAGTAAAAAAGAACAGATTATATATATATATATATATATATATATATATATATATATATATATATATATATATATATATATATATATATTTAACACATCGGCCGTCTCCCACCAAGGCAGGGTGGCCCGGAAAAGAAAAACTTTCATCATTCACTCCATCACTGTCTTGCCAGAGGCGCGCTTAAACTACAGTTTTTAAACTGCAACATTAACACCCCTCCTTCAGAGTGCAGACACTGTACTTCCCATCTCCAGGACTCAAGTCCAGCCTGCCGGTTTTCCTGAATCCCTTCATAAATGTTACCTTGCTCATACTCCAACAGCATATCAACTCTTAAAAATCATTTGTCTCCATTCACTTTTATCAAACACGCTCATACATGCTTGCTGGAAGTCCAAGCCCTTCTCACACAAAACCTCCTTTACCCCCTCCCTCCAACCATTCATAGGCCGATCCCTACCCCAGCTTCCCTCCACTACAGATTTATACACTCTTGAAGTCATTCTATTTTGTTCCATCTTTTCTACATGTCTGAACCACTTGAACAACCCCTCCTCAGCTCTCCGGATAATAGTTATGGTAATCCCGCACCTCCTCTTAACTTCCAAACTACGAGTTCTCTGCATTATTTTCACACCACACATTGCCCTCAGACATGACATCTCCTTTGCCGAATAGGTAAAAGTTGTGATTTTGGCTTAAATAGCAAAACTCTTCCTGCCGAATAAGGCAAGCGAAATTTTGTGTATGCGATAGTTTCACAAAAATCATTCTGAGCCTAACGGAAAAAAAATATTACATTGTGTTTGTTTATTATTAACCTATTGCAAACTTATCTAAAATATATTTAGTTGGATTAGGATGAATTAAATTACGCTTGTTATAATAAAGTTAGGTAAGTATTCTAAGGTTCTTTTGGTACAATTGTTTTTATTTTTAAATTAACATAAATGAAAAAAAATCTTTAAACGTATAAGAGAAAATTTTAGAAAGGACAATTTTAAATAAGTTCTTGCTAAATGACCAATTTTACCTATTCGACACGACATACATATATATATATATATAATATATATATATATATAAATATATATATATAAATATATATATATTAAACTTTAAGTCTAATTAAAAGTAGATATGGTGCACAGGAAAGCCCCGAAACAGAGGAAGATCATACAAGTGTTGTCAGCCCACTGCTACTGTAGTGAACACGGACCAGGATTGCAACATTTGTGAGTATTGAATATGCTGTTATCTGCACTTGGTACCTTCTGCGACGCGAGAACCTTCGTGATTCTTCCGGAAGTTCATAATACTCCGTCAACAAATTGTTTTGAATCTTAAACGAGATGAAAAACATAGAGCCAGTAAGCTAGCGGAAACATAGCTTCTGGTATATAGCCCGGCATGCTAGTGATTTCATAAATAATAATACGTAGCACCGGTAATACAGCGGATGCTTAGCCACTGAGCGGGATCATCATCATTGTATGAAGACACTTTTCCAGTTTCTTGACGAATAAAACACCATTTAAATGCCCTGAATAAATTACCTGGAACCTTTAATGTTCAGACTACAGACTGTGACTACGAAGATTTTGTAGATGTATCCTCCTCACGCTTATTATTACCTCAGACGCTCTAAATACGTTACTATTAGTAACTAGCAAACTTATAGTGGGTGAGGATTCTAGCAAGTTGCACCCTCGTCTCTTTGATCTGCTACATGTCTGAACCAGCACCTTACTAGGAGTTATCAAAGTCTTGGGGAACTCATAAAAAAGGCCTTCTAGATGGGACGCTATAATTCTAGATTTCCACAGCTTCAGGATCATTCTAGGAGACGTTTCTATTCCTGATGAATACCCTGATGCATACGTTTTTAAGGTGCATTCAGGTCGTTGGTGACCTTGTGTCTTCAAACATTCGTCGAATGCAATTAAGTTCATGTTAATTAGCCTTGTGACTGCAGATGATCTAACCAACACTGTTATGATTGGCTGATAGCAGCCCCAAGGCATTATTAGATGTAGTCAGTCTGTTTATCTTAGTGACTACGAAGTAGTAGTAAGCTTGTACACACAGACTACGAGCCGTTCTAGCTGGAACGCTAGTTACCAATTTCTCAGGAGAGCCATGGCGTTCTGGGGGCCACCTGCCGACCTTAATGAACTCTCAGGTGTACCATAATTAGTATTTCATTCAGCGAGGTTATTACGGATGGTTGCTGGTAGTCCCAGTACGTTGCTAGGAGTCGTCTGTGTCCTTGGTAAACTTGTAACTGCAGGCATTGTAGCCCTCCAACTGAGACGGAGGAACCTCCTCTTCAAACGGCACCACCTTCTGTTGGCTCATGGCTACTCGAACCTGCAGAAGATAAGCTTTTTAGCCTTCGTGAGGGGAAACAGGGAGACATGGACTAGGAAGACGGGAAAAGGTAAAAAGCAAAAAAAACAACAAAAAAAAAAGAGAACAAAAGAAATTATATGACACAGAACAGGTGCAAAAAACTCTTCAGTCCCTCATTAGGACTGAAGAAGTCACTTTTTGTGAAACGTTTCCTCTCATACGTGTCCCAAACTGTATATAAGTGACTTTTTTTCCACGTATTGCCGGTGTCACCATTTATTTTCAAATGTCAGATAAAGAGGGAAAGTTAAAAATGGATAGGAAAATGAAAAGGATGACACAAATTCAGAAGACAAGAGACGGGTGAGGACACAACGAAAAGAAAATAAAGACATGAAACGCCAACTCAAAAGAAAGAAAAGAAAAACGGGAGGCAAAATCTAAACGATACACATAAGAATTCGTGGGTAAGAGATTAAAGAAAAGATTGTTAATGTGAAGAAGTGAAAGAAACAACTAAGAAAGAAAAGTAAGAACTATCTTCAAGAGAAGAGAAACACAAAAAATTATAAAAAAAAAAAATAAATTGAATGAAATTCTGAAAAAAAATTGATAATAAATTAAGTAATTTCAATAATAATAATAATAATAATAATAATAATAATAATAATAATAATAATAATAGTAAAACTTACTAAAAATTAGAAGAATAGAAAAAATGCTAATAATAATAATAATATAATAATAATAATAATAATAATAATAATAATAATAATAATAATATGTTCTCTTTAAGTCTATTAAAACTTTATTTTACAAATAAATACATGAAAGTGAAGAAATAAAGTTTTTAAAATTCTGTTGAGTAAACATGTATCACATCCAGAATTTAATGCTCACAAAAAAAAAATCATAAATACTTCTGTGTCAACATATCACAGATTTTACTCGTATACACCGAGAAATGTATTTCTCTCGTCGTATATTATACACTGAGAATTTACTTTAATCCCTATTTTAGGGATTTAAATATTGTCTGTTGGTGAAAAAGTTAGATGCAGCCTTGATGATCCTAGTGTTAGTCGATAGGTTTTTAACCCTCATTACAGCAAATTATTTATTAAAACTAAGAAGTAACGAGTTATATCACGACGATGAAGATCTTCGTAAACGTTTGTTTACTGTTGGCCTTTCTTATTATGTCCTGCTTGGTTCATCTCTGTAATGCTGTTTGACTGTACTGTGTGCTTTTCTGTTCAGAGAACTGTAAAGTACGTTTGTAACTTTTTTGACTATCGCCCACAAGATGGGTATGGAGTGACATCCTCCAACAGGATGGGTAGGAGTGACATCCGCCAACAGGATGAGTATGGCATGACTACCAAATACAGGTTGGGTAAGGGGTACCTACCACTCACATTATGAGTGTGGGGCATCTTCGCACACAGGATAAGTAATGGGGATGACTACCGGACACAGAATGGGTACTGCAGCGTACTGCAGAGCGATGAATGGTACTGTAAGGTATTTTTGTGTCTTGCTACAAAGTGAAGTAGAGTGCTACAGGGTGCTGCATAGCGCTACAGGATGTTGCAGAGCGTTACATATCGTAAGGTGTTGTAGAATGCGTGGGACCAGCACAGCTTTAAGAGAGATACAGAGACCGGAAGACCAGAAGTTGCCTTGAGAAGATATAAAGACCAAAATATACCTGTGTATTGTGATGGTGCTGATACAAAGTTCATATCGGGTGACACATTTCAACAGTACTTGCCTGTGTAATACCTCTGTACCTTCTGATTGTGTTTTCGTGTTTTGTACTCCCTGATACGTGTGTGTGTGTGTGTGTGTGTGTGTGTGTGTGTGTGTGTGTGTGTGTGTGTGTGTGTGTGTGTGTGTGTGTGTGTGTGTGTATGTGTGTGTGTGCCTGTCTGTGTGTGCACTCACCTAATTGTGGTTGCAGGGGTCGATACTCAGCTCCTGGCCCCGCCTCTTCACTGATCGCTACTAGGTCCTCTCTCTCTCTCTCCTTCCTGAGCTTTGTCATACCTCGTCTTAAAGCTATGTATGGTTCCTGCCTCCACTACATCGCTTGCTATGCTATTCCACATCCTGACGACTCTGTGACTGAAGAAGTACTTCCTAGCATCCCTGTGACTCGTCTGAGTATTCGGCTTCCAATTGTGACCCCTCGTTTCTGTGTCCCCTCTAGAACATCTAGGTGAGTACAAATAGGAAGCGCGTCTGTCTGGCGCTCACCAGACGGAGGATCGAGCCTCCAACACGTCTTGCACTGGATGACTCACTTGGGTTTAGCGCTTAACATGGATTAATTAATTAATTAATTGTGTCCCCTCTCTGGAACATCCTGTTTCTGTCCACCTTGTCTATTCCACGCATTATTTTGTATGTTGTTATCATGTCTCCCCTTACCCACCTGTCCTCCAGTGTCGTCAGACCGATTTCCCTCAACCTTTCTTCGTAGGACATTCCCCTGAGCTCTGGAACTAGCCTTGTTGCAAACCTTTGCACTTTATCTAATTTCTTGACGTGCTTGACCAGGTGTGGGTTCCAAACTGGTGGTGTATACTCCAGTATGGGCCTGATGTACACATTGTACAGTGTCTTGAACGATTCCTTACTAAGGTATCGGAACGCTACTCTCAGGTTTGCCAGACGCCCATATGCTGCAGCAGTTATCTGGATGATGTGTGCCTCCGGAGACGTGCTCGGTGTTATGGTCATCCCAAGATTTTTCTCCTTGAGTAAGGTTTGCAGCCTTTGTTCACCTAGCCTATACTCTATCTGCGGTCTTCTTTACCCTTCCCCAACCTGCATGACTGCATTTGGTAGGGTTGAATTTGAGAAGCCAGTTGCTGGACCACGTGTCCAGCCTGTCCAGGTCTCTTTGTAGTCCAGTCTGATCCTCATCCGATTTAATCCTTCTCATTAACTTCACATCATCTGCAAACAGGGACACTTCAGAGTCTATTCCTTCCATCATATCATTCACATATATCAAAAATAGCACTGGTCCCAGGACTGACCCCTGTGGGACCCTGCTCGTCACAGGTGCTCACTGTGATACCTCATCACGTACCATGACTCGTTGTTGCCTCTCTGTCAGGTATTCTCTGATCCATTGCAGTGCCCTTCCTGTTATACGCGCCTGATCCTCCAGCTTCTGCACTAATCTCTTGTGAGGAACTGTGTCGAAGGCCTTCCTGCAGTCCAGGAAAATGCAATCAGCCCACCCCTCTCTCTCTCGTGTCTTACTTCTGTTACCTTGTTATAAAACTCTAGAAGGTTTGTGACACAGGATTTGCGTTCCATGAATCCGTGCTCCACCACTCTCCTTTTGATAATCTTCTCCATGACTTTGCGTACTATACACGTCAGTGACACTGGTCTGTAGTTTAGTGCCTCGTTTCTGTCTCCTTTCTTAAAAATGGGGACTACATACCTCAGGTAGTTGCCCAGTTTCAAGGGATGTATTGAAGATTGTGGTTAGTGGCACGCACAGCGTCTCTGCTCCTTCTCTAAGGACCCACGAGGAGATGTCCGGACCCCACGCCTTTGAGGTATCGAGGTCACTGAGTAGCTTCTGCACCTCCTCCTCCGTTGTTTGTATGTCATCCAGCACCTGTTGGTATATTCCCTGTTGGTGTTCCCCTCTGTGCTGTCTTCTCAGAACCTTTCCTGTCTCTACTGTAAATACTTCCTTAAATCTCGTGTTGAGCTCCTCACATACCTCTTGATCGTTTCTTGTGAGTTCCCCACCTTCTTTCCTCAGCCTGATCACCTGGTCTTTGACTGTTGTCTTCGTCCTAATGTGTGTGTGTGTGTGTTTGTGTGTGTGTGTGTGTGTGTGTGTGTGTGTGTGTGTGTGTGTGTGTGTGTGTGTGTGTGTGTGTGTGTTTGTGTGTTAATTTGGTACTATAACTGTCTGAAATTACATTTAGGGTAATTATTAATTAGTAATAAATATTTTCAGAAGAAGAAATTAAGATGAAAAGAGTTAGCAGAATAAGAAGAATTGCTCTGCAGTAAATGTTTAAATAGTTATAACTCTGGCAACATCTTTCCAGTTATTGTTACCAAATAAGACAAAGTCACCTCATTAAGTTTTCAAAAGAGTTCTAACTCTCCGCAATCCTTGGATAACAAGTCCCATTGAAAACAAGAAAATCCAATGGGACACGTATCACGGATCTCGATCGTATTTCCATACCCTATTCAGACAGGTGCCTCATTATTGAACTTTCAGCACTGTATTTGCAGAGCGTCAGCTGCGAACAACGGCTGTGAAATCACTCCTTACACCAGACGTCCGGCTTTTTCAATTGTTTTTGGTATACGTCACTGCATGGAAAGTTTATCCTTAGAAATTTCAGAGTTGAGTCATTTTGGGTTGTGTTCCGTATTTAGTCTGCCTATGATTCTTTAATATTTTCTAACTGTTTATTATATGTTTGTCTGTCTGTTTCTCTGTCTGTCTGTCTGTCTGTCTGTCTGTCTCTCTCTCTCTCTCTCTCTCTCTCTCTCTCTCTCTCTCTCTCTCTCTCTCTCTCTCTCTGCTTCACCCTCACTTTTTCCTTTAATCAAGAAAAGAATAATTTGGTCGTCCCTCACTTCCCTCCTACTTCAATCTTCTTTGTTACATTGTCCCTCTCTTCATCTCTTCATCTTTTCTTCCTTTTCTCTCCCTACCTTGCTTCATTCTTCCTCGCTCCATCTCAATTTCCATGTTTTTTCATCCATTTCTCTTCTTTTTTCCCATTCCGCATTTCTTCCTCTCTCTCTCTTTCTCTCTCTCTCTCTCTATCTATCTATCTATCTATCTATCTATCTGTTTACCACTTCTCTTCTGTTTCCTCATTTCTGTTTCCCTGAAATACTTCCTCTTTTTCCGCCTCCCTGTCTCCCTTCTTTCCCACCTCTCATCTTCCTTTCCTGACTCCCAGCCTCCCTGTCTACCTCCCTCCCCTCCAACCTCCCTGCCTCCCCCACCATCCATCCTTCCGTGCCTCTCTCCCTTCCCAGCATCCTTCCCCCCCCTGCCTGTCTCCCAGCTTCCCAGCATCCTTCCCCCCCTGTCTGTCTCCATCCCCAGCATCCTTCCCTCTTACCTCCCTCCCCCAGCATCCTTCCCTCCCTGCCTCCTTCCCCTAGCATCCTTCCCTCTTTACCTCCCTCCCCAGCATCCTTCCCTCTCTGCCTCCCTCTCTCACCAGCATCCTTCCCTCCTGCTTCTCTCCCTACCTCTCACCTTTTCCACATCACGCAACACACGCAAGAGGTTGTATCCCGCCAGTAGCTTCAGGTCATCAAGGGACCATGACGGGTCAGCCAGCAGCTCCGCAAAAAGGTGAGGATACCTTGACACATCCTCCAGCCCCTCAGGCAACCTGCGAAGGAAGAGAGACAGAGAGTTAGTGCTGAACAAGACGGCAGAGTGGAAGGCGGATAGAGATAAAAGAGTGAGAAAGGATGCCTGATCGCATACTGCAACTCTTCGGTAAACTGGAACGGAGGAGATGGGAGACTTCTTCCTGCCGGAGAGGGAAGAGGGGAATGCCTGGACGCATAAGACAATCCTTCCGGAAACCTGGAAGGAGAGAAAAGGGAGGTTGAGAGGTTCCTTGATGTTTCCTCCGCACTTGCAGGACGCGTCCTGTTAGTAGAGATAGAGAGAGAGAGAGAGAGGGAGAGACAAGAAGGAAGACTGGCGAGGGTAGAAAGAGAGCAGCAACACAAATCTATACCACAACTTTATTCTTGTCTTTTACAAGTTCAGGTGGTTCACATAACTTGAGATGAATCGTGCTCTCTCTCTCTCTCTCTCTCTCTCTCTCTCTCTCTCTCTCTCTCTCTTTCTGTCTACTTCTAACGTTACTCGCAATCCTTCCCAAACACAAACAAAAATTTAAAAGAGAATTAGAAGAGTACATGATAAAGGAAGATGCAGGAGAACTGAGAGGGAAGCAGGCAGTGTTCCCCGTCAAGTGGGCTGACACGGCATTTATCACTCTTATAGAAATCATCTTTCAAACCATTATTTTTTGGTGCTCAAATCTCCAACTAACATTTTTCTCTCTATTTTCTGTATTATATTATACTATACAAGTAGACGCGTTACACTCCACTGTTTTTTTTTTTTTTTGTTAAATATTTAATTCCTATGTGGGATTTTCTTGATGAAAATAGTACTTCAAAGTCTTTCATTAAGCAAATTTGGCTCTTCAAAGGTGAACTTTCTCTCTTGTTTACTCATGTTTACTCATGTTTACTCATGCAGAGCTAAACTTTCGGAACTTCTAAAATAAAAAATTGTAAAAAAAAAAGAAGAAATTTTGAAGCAAAGCCTTGTTCTTAAATAAAAAAAAATCATTCTTCCGGATCTAAACTTTCTCTATGGGAAATTTGTTTTCCTAGAGGACGCGTCTTCTGTCCTGGAATGAATCTTTGGAACTAGAAATTGTATATAAAATCGACCTGTCCAGTAGATGAATCTTTAGCTGACCTGGGATAGACCAGCCCCACCTGACCAGCCTTTCAGACTTAGTTACCTGCCATAGCAAGTGCGTGTGTGTGTGTGTGTGTGTGTATGTATGTATGTGTGTGTGTGTGTGTGTGTGTGTGTGTGTGTGTGTGTGTGTGCGCGTGTGTGTGTGTGTATGTGGGTGTCTGTGAGGGAACCACTAACTCATTTGGGTAGTGTACACTTGGTCATAACACTGTGGTGTGTGTGTGAGAGAGAGAGAGAACCACTAACTTATCTGAGAGAGTCAGTCCCACTTGCCTGGCGCTGTACGTGCAAGAATACTAACTGGAAATGCTGAACACGCATTTATTTAGAAATTTAATAATTTTCTCTTCAGCCTCCTCCTCGTGAAGTAGTCGGAGAGCATTCTTGTATATCGTCAGGTTTTGTGTTTACCGGGAAGCTGATTGATTAGCCTCAGGGGTGTTTGTGTTGTTCTTGTTTGTGAATTCTGCTGCTTGCTTTACTTGTCGTACGTCACAAGTCTTGTCGAGTGATAAAATATGAGATATATTGTACTTTGCTTAACGTACCGTGTACCACCTTGTTTAAGGCATCTCACTGTACCTTGTTAAAGTACCATGCTCTATGATTCTTATGGTTTGTATTGCACCTTACTTAAACAGCTTATCATGTTTCTTGTATCTTGCTTAAGGTACCGTCTTGTACCTTGCTTAAGGTACCGTCTTGTACCTTGCTTAAAGAACCGTCTTGTACTTAAGGAACCGTCTTATACCTCGTTTAAGGTACCGTCTTGTACCTTGCTTTAGGTACCGTCTTGAACTAATACTATTTAAGATTTCTAGCTTTCCATTGGCATGAAAAAATGTGCGAGAGGCTGTAGTGAATCTTCCGACTCTTTTTATAAGCTAAATGGTAAAGAATTCGGCTGACAACCAAAAGGAAGAGGGTTCAATTGCCCGGAGAGACGAATGGTGGTTAAGTGGTCTTGCAGGTGTTGCCACTATTCAACAGGAGTAAACAGGTGCCTGTTTGTTTCTCGATTCTTGTGGATGGCACCCAGGCCTAGTAACACAACTTGTGGATGGCATCCAGGCCTAGTGACACATCTTGTAGATGGCATCCCGGCCTAGTGACACATCTTGTGGATGGCATCCAGGCCTAGTGACACATCTTGTGGATGGCATCCAGGCCTAGTGACACATCTTGTGGATGGCATCCAGGCCTAGTGACACATCTTGTGGATGGCATCCAGGCCTAGTGACACATCTTGTGGATGGCATCCAGGCCTAGTGACACATCTTGTGGATGGCATCCAGGCCTAGTGACACATCTTGTGGATGGCATCCAGGCCTAGTGACACATCTTGTGGATGGCATCCAGGCCTAGTGACACATCTTGTGGATGGCATCCAGGCCTAGTGACACATCTTGTGGATGGCATCCAGGCCTAGTGACACATCTTGTGGATGGCATCCAGGCCTAGTGACACATTTTTGGTATATCTTTTTCTCATATACGTTTTTTTCCTCATATCCCTATCTCCAAGTCAAACTTTAATCCCATTTTCACCTACTTATTTCTTCGTTTCGTCATCTTTCATCTTCTCATTTTTATTGCCTCTTCACCTCTCACTTTCAACATTCCTCATTCTTCACTTTCAACATTCCTCATTCTTCACTTTCAGCATCCCTCACCTTTCACTTTCAGCATCCCTCACCTCTCACTTTCAGCATCCCTCACCTCTCACTTTCAGTGTCCATCACCTCTCACTTTCAGCATCCCTTACCTCTCACTTTCAGCATCCCTTACCTCTCACTTTCGACATCCCTCACCTCTCACTTTCGACATCTCTCACCTCTCACTTTCAGCATCCCTCCCGTCTCACTTTCAGCATTCCTCATTCTTCACTTTCAGCATCCCTTGCTT
>NC_091317.1:3839890-3854890 GCF_038502225.1 Cherax quadricarinatus
CTCTTCCAGACCACGCTCTTCCAGACCACGCTCTTCCAGACCACGCTCTTCCAGACCACGCTCTTTCAGACTACGCTCTTCCAGACTACGCTCTTTCAGACTACGCTCTTCCAGACTACGCTCTTCCAGACCACGCTCTTCCAGACCACGCTCTTCCAGACCACGCTCTTCCAGACCACGCTCTTCCAGACCACGCTCTTCCAGACTACGCTCTTCCAGACTACGCTCTTCCAGACCACGCTCTTCCAGACTACGCTCTTCCAGACCACGCTCTTCCAGACCACGCTCTTCCAGACCACGCTCTTCCAGACCACGCTCTTCCAGACCACGCTCTTCCAGACCACGCTCTTCTAGACCACGCTCTTAAAGACCACGCTCTTCCAGACCACGCTCTTCCAGACCACGCTCTTCCAGACCACGCTTTTACAGACTATGCTCTTCCAGACCATGCTCTTCCAGACCACGTTCCTCCTGACCACGCTCTTCCAGACCACGCTCTTCCAGACCACGCTCTTCCAGACCACGCTCTTCCAGACCACGCTCTTCCAGGCCACGCTCTTCCAGACTACGCTCTTCCAGACCACGCTCCTCCAGACCACGCTCTTCCAGACCACGCTCTTCCAGTCCACGCTCTTCCATACCACGTTCTTCCAGACCACGCTCTTCCAGACCACGCTCTTCCAGATCACGCTCTTCCAGACTACGCTCTTCCAGACTACGCTCATCCAGAATACGCTCTTCCAGACCACGCTCTTCCAGACCACGCTCTTCCAGACAACGCTCTTCCAGACCACGCTCTTCCAGACCACGCTCTTCCAGACCACGCCCTTCCAGACTACGCTCTTCCAGACCACGCTCTTCCAGACCACGCTCTTCCAGACCACGCTCTTCCAGACCATGCTCTTCCAGACCACGCTCTTCCAGACCACGCTCTTCCAGACCACGCTCTTCCAGACCACGCTCTTCCAGACCACGCTCTTCCAGACTACGCTCTTCCAGACCACGCTCTTCCAGACCACGCTCTTCTAGACCACGCTCTTCCAGACTACGCTCTTCCAGACCACGCTCTTCCAGACCACGCTCTTCCAGACCACGCTCTTCCAGACCACGCTCTTCCAGACCACGCTCTTCCAGACAACGTTCTTCCAGACTACGCTCTTCCAGACCACGCTCTTCCAGACTATGCTCTTCCAGACTACGCTCTTGCAGACTACGCTCTTCCAGACCACGCTCTTCCAGACCACGCTCTTCCAGACCACGCTCTTCCAGACCATGCTCTTCCAGACTACGCTCTTCCAGACCACGCTCTTCCAGACCACGCTTTTCTAGACCACGCTCTTGCAGACTACGCTCTTCCAGACCAAGCTCTTCCAGACAACGTTCTTGCAGACTACGCTCTTCCAGACCACGCTCTTTCAGACTACGCTCTTCCAGACCACGCTCCTCCAGACCACGCTCTTCCAGACCACGCTCTTCCAGACTACGCTCTTCCAGACCACGCTCCTCCAGACCACGCTCTTCCAGACCACGCTCTTCCAGACCACGCTCTTAAAGACCACGCTCTTCCAGACCACGCTCTTCCAGACCACGCTTTTCCAGACCACGCTCTTCCAGACTACGCTCTTCCAGACCACGCTCTTCCAGACCACGCTCTTCTAGACCACGCTCTTCCAGACTACGCTCTTCCAAACCACGCTCTTCCAGACTACGCTCTTCCAGACCACGCTCTTCCAGACTACGCTCTTCCTGACCACACTCTTTCAGACTACGCTCTTCCAGACTACGCTCTTCCAGACCACGCTCTTCCAGACCACGCTCTTCCAGACCACGCTTTTCCAGACCACGCTCTTCCAGACTACGCTCTTCCAGACCACGCTCTTCCAGACCACGCTCTTCCAGACCACGCTCCTCCAGACCACGCTCTTCCAGACCACGCTCTTCCAGACCACGCTCTTCCAGACCACGCTCTTCCAGGCCACGCTCTTCCAGACTACGCTCTTCCAGACCACGCTCCTCCAGACCACGCTCTTCCAGACCACGCTCTTCCAGTCCACGCTCTTCCATACCACGTTCTTCCAGACCACGCTCTTCCAGACCACGCTCTTCCAGACCACGCTCTTCCAGACTACGCTCTTCCAGACTACGCTCATCCAGAATACGCTCTTCCAGACCACGCTCTTCCAGACCACGCTCTTCCAGACCACGCTCTTCCAGACCACGCTCTTCCAGGCCACGCTCTTCCAGACCACGCTCTTCCAGACCACGCTCTTCCAGACCACGCTCTTCCATACCACGTTCTTCCAGACCACGCTCTTCCAGACCACGCTCTTCCATACCACGTTCTTCCAGACCACGCTCTTCCAGACCACGCTCTTCCAGACCACGCTCTTCCAGACTACGCTCTTCCAGACCACGCTCTTCCAGACCACGCTCTTCCAGACTACGCTCTTCCAGACTACGCTCATCCAGAATACGCTCTTCCAGACCACGCTCTTCCAGACCACGCTCTTCCAGACCACGCTCTTCCAGACCACGCTCTTCCAGGCCACGCTCTTCCAGACTACGCTCTTCCAGACCACGCTCCTCCAGACCACGCTCTTCCAGACCACGCTCTTCCAGACCACGCTCTTCCAGACTACGCTCTTCCAGACTACGCTCTTCCAGACTACGCTCATCCAGAATACGCTCTTCCTGACCACGCTCCTCCAGACCACGCTCTTCCAGACCACGCTCTTCCAGACCACGTTCCCCCAGACCACGCTCTTTCAAACCACGCTTTTCTAGATTACGCTCCTCCAGACCACGCTCTTCCAGATCACGCTCTTCCAGACCACGCTCCTCCCGACCACACTCTTCCAGACCACGTTCCTCCAGACCACGCTAGTTCAGACCACGCTCTTCCAGACCACGCTCTTCCAGACTACGCTCTTCCAGACTACGCTCATCCAGAATACGCTCTTCCAGACCACGCTCTTCCAGACCACGCTCCTCCAGACCACGCTCTTCCAGAGCACGCTCTTCCAGACCACGCTCTTCCAGACCACGCTCTTCCAGGCCACGCTCTTCCAGACTACGCTCTTCCAGACCACGCTCCTCCAGACCACGCTCTTCCAGACCACGCTCTTCCAGACCACGCTCTTCCATACCACGTTCTTCCAGACCACGCTCTTCCAGACCACGCTCTTCCAGACCACGCTCTTCCAGACTACGCTCTTCCAGACTACGCTCATCCAGACCACGCTTTTCCAGACCACGCTCCTCCAGACCACGCTTTTCCAGACCACGCTCTTCCAGACCACGTTCCCCCAGAGCACGCTCTTTCAAACCACGCTTTTCTAGATTACGCTCCTCCAGACCACGCTCTTCCAGATCACGCTCTTCCAGACCACGCTCCTTCCGACCACACTCTTCCAGACCACGTTCCTCCAGACCACGCTCCTTCAGACCTCGCTCTTCCAGTCCACGCTCTTCCAGACCACGCTTTTCCAGACCACGCTCCTCCAGACCACGCTCCTCCAGACAACGCTCCTCCAGACCACGCTCTTCCAGACCACGCTCTTCCATACCATTCTCTTCCAGACCACACTCTTCAGACCACGCTCCTCTAGACCACGTTTCTCCAGACCACAGTCTTCCACCCCACTGTCTCCCAGACCATGGTCTTCCAGGTCACGGTCTCCCAGACTACGGTCTTCCAGATCATGAGACCCTCTGAGACAGCCCACCCTACCATAACTCATGACAAGTAAACCCTCTCCCCGGTCAGCACCGGAGCAACACCTTCCTCAGAGTGTCTCCAGGAACCAGCGAGGAGTAGCGCCGTTGAGACGGGGAAAATAAACACTCCAGACAATGTCAGAGAAAATAACTGGTCTCTTATTTATTGCGAGGACATTATTTTTCCGGACGTCACTTCCACATTATCTCGAGCAAGATGATCGGTGCTTCTTTTGTTATATCTGGACAGGTGGACTGAGTGAGTCCGTACACACTCTGCCATGCAACTTGCCTCTGCTTCCATGTATTATCTTCAGACTGCTACTAGTACTATTACTACTACTGATACTACTACTACTACTACTACTACTACTGCTACTACTACTACTACTACTACTATTACAATTATTATTATTATTATTATTATTATTATTATTATTATTGGCTACTAGTGTAGATCTGGTTATCCACGAGGGATTAAAACTGGCTTCTTCAATGAGAATGTTGTTAGTCATCATGTGAGGCCAAGTGCCTTCAGTGACAACATAAAATCAGTATTTATCATAGAGTGTCGCCAGATAACTCTAGTGCCATTATAATGGCATTCAGTTCTGTTTGCAGTGTAGACGCCCAGGTGTTGATTCTTCTGACTGACTCAACATGGCTGCTTTACTTATTATCTAGGGAGGTATTTTATGGATAAGGTGGGTTCTCAGGGATGGTGGTGGGTTCTGAATGATGGTAATGAATTCTGAAGACTGGTAGTGGATTCTGAAGCATAGTGGTGGATTCTGAAGGATGGTGATGGGTTCTGAATGATGACAATGGATTCTGAAGAATGGAGGGGAGTTCTGAATGATGGTAATGGATTCTGAAGAATGGTGGTGGGTTCTGAATGATGGTAATGGAATCTGAAGAATAGTGGTGGATTCTGAAAGATGGTGGTGGGTTCTGAATGATTGTAATGGATTCTGAAGATTGGTAGTGGGTTCTAAAGGACGATGGTGGGTTTAGAAGTATGGTGGCGGGTCCTGAAGGACGATGGTAGACTCTGAAGGAGGATGAGGTGGGTTCAGAAGGATGGTGGTGGGTTCTGAAGTGATTCGTGAGGGATGAGGTGGGTTCTGAAGGATGGTGGTGGGTTCTAAAAGATGGTGGTGATTTCAAATAGATGAGATGGGTTCTGAAGGATGGTGGTGGGTTCTGAAGGATGTTGGTGGGTTCTGAAGGATGGTGGTGAGTTCTGAGAGTGATCACTGAAAGGTTTTCTCGAAGAAACAACTTCTAAAGGAGGTAGGGCTCTTAATTCAAGGAACTGGAGCTATTCTGACCTTTGTTATATAAAGTGGGTTTATCGCTTTCCCTTGAATGTAACATATGAAAACAGGAAATTAGAGATGGATGCTGGGGATGAGAGATGGATGCTGGGGATGAGAGATGAAAGCTGTAGATGATAAATGGCTGCGCGGGATGAAAGACGGTTGTTGGGATGAAAGATGGATACAGGGGATGAGAGATGAATGCTGGGAATGAGAAATATATGCTGGGGATGAGAGATGGATGCTGGGGATGACAGACGGATGTTTGGTATGAGAGATGGATGCGGGGGTGAGAGATGGATGCCTGGGATGAGATATGGATGTTGCGGATGAGATATAGATGATGGGGATGAGACATCGATGTTAGAAATGAGATAGATGTTGGAATGACTTTTGCAAATATACAGAGGCATAAATCCTGTTCTGTCAAGTGCTCACATATGGATGGTATTGCCTAGAGGCGTGAAATGGATGAGTAGGAAAAGATCAGTCTTGATATCTTTAATGAAAGGAAAAGGAGATGGAGTCAGTAATTTTGGGTGTGTAGAGTGGGTTTGGATACCACCTGATTTGGTGACCTTTACCCACACAAAAATCTTCCCAGTGGACTGAACATTAACCTCATTTAAACGTAAGTGTAATGAGCACTGACCAAGGTCACGATCAAGCCCTCTTAGTCAGATTGTTGAAGAGAACCTCGGTGTGAGACCGAAACATTCATTAATCAACCTCAGGGTGTTCTTCTCTTCAGGCAGAATCGTTTCTGACAACGGTAACTAGCTTCTGTTACCACCACCTAGCTGTTATAAAGAACAGCGGACTTTCATTTAGCAAGTCTCTCATCATATAACACAGTTATTTATTCATGTATCTTACAGTTACTCAAAGTTACTTACTTGTTAACTCCGTCGAAGTCAGCTCCTATACCAACGTGCTGGACACCGGCCACCTTCCTCACGTGGTTGATGTGATCTGCCAGGGGAAGACACAAGGTCATGTTGCATCACCTGGGAAGGCAGTCAGCGGGATGTGATGCTGATATGAGCGAGATGAATATGTGATTACAAATTGTGGTTAATATTCCACGGAAAGAGGTGGGGGGGGGGTTTGAACCCACGGCGAGTGAGTCGTAAAACTCCAGGCCAGTGCCCCACCCGTTCCGTGGTTTGTTTGCGATAGTGTTTTACGATTTCGTGAGTCATGTGGTTAATAGGATGATAATTCTCTCTCTCTCTCTCTCTCTCTCTCTCTCTCTCTCTCTCTCTCTCTCTCTCTCTCTCTCTCTCTCTCTCTCTCTCTCTCTCTCTCTCTCTCTCTCTCTCTCTCTCTCTCTCTCTCTCTCTCTCTCTCTCTCTCTCTCTCTCTCTCTCTCTCTCTCTCTCTCTCTCTCTCTCTTTACACAGGGTTTGACAATGTTAGGTTAAGGATCCCTAGCTTTATTGACAAGCTAATTACAAGTTAAGGATTCCTGACTTTATTGGCAAGCTAAGAGCTGTTACCTACATCAGCTCATTTGAAAGCATTTTTATTGTTATGAGACATACAAGTAGGGAACAGGATGAAGTTGGAGCCATCTGTGGGCCAGCATTTTCATTTGATCAACTAACTTTACCTCGTTACATCATTATGCTGTACGAATGTGTTCCATACTCGAGTCCTCCTGGGTATATATGATCTCAGATTCAGTGATGTTCTGGAGAAGGGCACAGCCAGTGTGAACCTACTGCTTTCTGCCCGTCTTGTGGCATAAAAGCTTGTTTCACGCTGTCCTCGAAGTGGATCCAAGTGTGGTACTTCGACAATATTGGCCTTATGCATAACAGTAAGGCCACCCACATCCCTCCTGTATTGAAGTCTCTGCTGAAATGACAGATCTATCCAGGATGGGCCCAGGCGAGAGATGAGACGTCTTGCTCTGTTCTCTACTCTATTAAGCAGTCGCAGATGAGAGGGGGGGCAGGCAAACCAAGAAAGTGGAGCATACTCAAGGTGTGAGCGTACTTGTGCCTCGTACAGAATCTTGCAACCCCTACTGTCAAGCAGATGCGAGATACGGAGAAGTGCTGTAAGCTTCCTGGCTGCCTTGTTTGCAAGATTTACAACATGGTTCTTCATGGTTAGTTTGGAGTCAAATTTCACCCCAAGGATATCAACTTCTTCTCCAGGTGCCCAACACCCTCCCCATTCATCCTTACTAACCTGCATCAGCATTACCACCATGGTGCCTAGAGACGATCATCATTTGCATTTTCTCAGGTGCAAATGTTACTTGCCATCTATTTCCCCAAGCTGATATAGCTCTTAGCTGGTGATTGATGTAGCTTAGAGCAGCTGGCATTTCTTCTCTTGGATAAGTGAATGTCAGAGTACAGTCGTCTGCATATGCATGGGATTCTGGGATGAGATGAAGAAGGTCGTTGAAGTAGACATTCCATAACAATGGTCCCAGCACGCTTCCTTGTGGAACACTTGCCCCAATAGGATGTCTTGCTGTTTCCGTTCCATTGAGAACTACCCTTAGAGATCTACCATGAAGGTAATCACTGAGGAGACATAGCGTATAGCCTGCAATTCCCAGTGCTTGAAGTTTTACTAAGAGGCCCTGGTGCCACACCCGGTCGTAAGCGCCAGCAATGTCCAGTACTACCACACAGCTGACTTTGGATTCATCCAGTGACTGGTGCCACTTAGTGGAGAGGTTTAACAACAGATCAGCAGCAGAGTAACCTTTCCTGAAGCCATATTGACGGTCACAAAGTAGTGAGTGGAAGTCAAAAAACTCTGTCATTTGTCTTGAGATTATTGTCTCAAGGATCTTACCAGTGATTGATAGGAGTGACACTGGTCTGTAGTTGCTGATTTCTGCTCTGCTCTCTCTCTCTCTCTCTCTCTCTCTCTCTCTCTCTCTCTCTCTTTCATCTAGACACCGACAGTCATTTCTTAAAATGGACAGATGTTAAATGAATTATTAAAAATCGAGTCAAAAGAGAGAAGATAATATTTACAATTTGCAAGCAGATCTAACACCATTAAACAGTCCCAGGAAACCTTCATGTTAGGTAACCCTATAGTTTACATTACACTTCAAGTTATTCAGGCGTCCGAGAATCAAGATACTGTATCAGTGCACGCACCCAAGCCCCGGGATACTGCCATGATCCTCACCTCCCTTTGCTTCTACCTGAGAGATACTGCCATGATCCTCACCTCCCTTTGCTTCTACCTGAGAGATACTCCCATGATCCTCACCTCCCTTTGCTTCTACCTGAGAGATACTCCCATGATCCTCACCTCCCTTTGCTTCTACCTGAGAGATACTCCCATGATCCTCACCTCCCTTTGTTTCTACATGAGAGTTACTCCCATGTTCCTCACCTCCCTTTGCTTCTACCTGAGAGATACTCCCATGATCCTCACCTCCCTTTGTTTCTACCTAAGATATACTCCCATGATCCTCACCTCCCTTTGTTTCTACCTGAGAGATACTCCCATGATCCTCACCTCCCTTTGTTTCTACCTAAGATATACTCCCATGATCCTCACCTCCCTTTGTTTCTACCTGAGAGATACTCCCATGATCCTCACCTCCCTTTGTTTCTATTTAAGATATAATCCCACGCTCCTCATCTTCCTTGGTCCCCTTAAGGAAGGTTCCTTGACGTTGATAAAGGACTCTTAATCTAGGGAATTGGATCTGTGCTCCGGTTCCCTGAATTGAGCCTGAATGCCTTCCATCCACCCCCCCCCCACATGCGCTGTATAATCCTACGGGTTTAGCGCTCCCCCATAATCATAATAATTATAATCACCTTCCTTCGTTTCTACCTGTGAGATAAAGTCCTCTTTCTCATATATTCTCTACTGACTTACTAAAGCTCACTGTGTGGGCGAAATGCTTTTCAATTACTGCAGCGTGTCATTATTTACATTCCATTCCAGTTCCATGCTGGGAAACTGTTGAAGTGTCTTGTACATATCTATCACAGCTCTTAGGTTCAATTGCTCTTGCGATTAAATTCACTCCATTTCTGGAACTGGTTTGGTTAACTGTTTATTGGTTGCTAAGTTTAATGGCGTCGTGAATTGGTTGTCTAGTATGGAATGAAAATGCTGATTTTTGACTTCAGGGTTTTCCGGTATATATAATTTGTTCGGGCCATAATCTATAATTTTCGCTCCAGTGATTATTAAGAGTCTTAGATCATTACTGTATATACAAGCAGTGTTAAAGTCTGGTTGTTAAGCGTGAAACCCATCGACTGTACGAAGTCATTAAATAGTGCTGCATGTTCCTTCTATACCATCAGGTCAGAGTACTTTAATCTCAAAGATAAACACCTGAAAGTGGATATACTCTGCGGCTCTCGGTTTATAAATATATATGGAAATACACCTCAGAATATATAATGCATTAAAGCTGCGTGGTTTGTTTTGTTGAAAGTCTATCGATGCGCCTGAGTCAAGGTTACATCTCACCTTCACACCAACAGTGGAGAATACATTGAGATGCAAACCTTTCCTTGTATATAACCTTGTTGCATTATACAAAGAGGTGAAATTCATGCATGAATTTAAAGAACTGATAATTTAAAAAAAAAAAAATGTTAGTCTCGATATAAATAGCATTTTCACTATTTTTTTTTTTTTTGGGGGGGGGAGGCTCCTTCAAGACAGAGTTCGGCTCCTACAAAGGCTGAGTTGACAGGCTTATGCCCACTTTCTTATTTCTCGTTTTCTATAATAACAATATATGGGAAACTTTCTAAAATCGAAACTCCATAAAACTCTCGGGGTAGCGCCGTTTGTAAGGTGGACGGAAGACATGCAACATCAGCAGAGCAAGGTGGACGGTGGCAACTACCTCCAGCAGGGTTCAGGGTTCAAACTGCACTCACTTTTGTGAAAATGTTTTGGGCTGAAAGTGGGTGTTAGGGAGCTTGGGAACTGGGTGCTACGGATTTTTTGGAGAGTTGCTGCTAAGAATCTTGGGCGAATGGGTGCTGGGAGACTTGATAGACTGTAATTTGGAATCTTTCAGTCACTGGAGCTAGAAAAACAGAAGAAAACAGAAAAACAGAATATATTTTGCTCTGGTTATTTTATTCGTTTCTCCGTCTCTTGGAGTACCAGAAGATTAGAGATTATTAGGGAAACCTTAATATTTCTTTCTTTATAATTACGCAAGGAAGATTATTCTGATTCAGTGCCATAGCGTTTTGGTTCATTTTTCTCTAATAAAGGTGCTGGAGAAATTTTCACGATATATAAAGGATTTGGGGGGATCTATTGAGTGAATAAAATATTTTTAAAATGTTATCAAATAACTAAACTACTCTGGGGGTTTATGCTATAGATAAACTGTTGTAAATGTGATGCACTCTAAGGCCTATCCGGTTACATTTTATTAGATTTTTGCTGTGCGTTAGACCCATGTGGGTCATTCAGCCAGCCTCTCCCCGACGCTTGGGTGACCTCATATACAACACCACCGCCGTACCCATTGACGCAGAGAGAACAAGAAGCTTCTAAATCTGATTTTGTTTCTAGACACAGGACTGTGAAGGCCTTCTCTTCCAAGTATAATGATTTTAATGGCATATACAACAGACAAGTATATGCGACACTATAGAATCATCAAAGCTGAGGAACTGATCACCTATCGAGGCTGAAGGACTGCTCACCTTCTATCAAGGCTGAGGGACTGATCACCTCCTATCAACGCTGAAGGGCTGATCACCTCCTATCAAGACTGAAGGACTGATCACCTCAAACTACTGATTCACGTCTTCCACCGTCTCAAGTAAAAATAGACTGATAAAGCCACAGGATGGCGAAACGTCTCCACAATAAAGATATTCAAGCGTTGTCCCATCCCCTTGTTTGTCCAAATCATATTTCACAATAAATTTAACACCACATGGGCTTCTTGGATTTAATACAGAAGACCTTATCGTCTTGGTCGTCTTTAAAACAAACTATTATGACACCTGCTGAGGCTATCATTACCTTCGGTGTAAGAACAAGACCAGGCTGAGGTTATCATTACCCTGGATGTAAGAACAAGACCAGGCTGAGGTTATCATTACCCTGGATGTAAGAACAAGACCAGGCTGAGGCTATCATTACCCTGGATGTAAGAACAAGACCAGGCTGAGGCTATCATTACCCTGGGTGTAAGAACAAGACCAGGCTGAGGTTATCATTACCCTGGATGTAAGAACAAAACCAGGCTGAGGCTATCATTACCCTGGGTGTAAGAACAAAACCAGGCTGAGGCTATCATTACACTGGGTGTAAGAACAAGACAAGGCTGAGGTTATCATTAACTTAGATCTAAGAACAAGACCAGGCTGAGGTTATCATTATCCTGGGTGTAAGAACAAGACCAGGCTGAGGTTATCATTATCCTGGGTGTAAGAACAAGACAAGGCTGAGGTTATCATTACCCTGGATGTAAGAACAAGACCAGGCTAAGGTTATCATTAACTTAGATCTAAGAACAAGACCAGGCTGGGGTTATCATTATCCTGGGTGTAAGAACAAGACAAGGCTGAGGTTATCATTAACTTAGAACTAAGAACAAGACCAGGTTGAGGTTATCATTACCCTAAGTTGTTGTTCTAGATTCGCCAGTATAATCTCCCGGCCCGGGCCTTTTCCAAGTGGTGGCTCTACCGTGGTTCCTTGTCAAGGGAGTGTCTCGGACCAATGTCTGCCACGGGAGGATGTACAAGTACCTCCTCGTCTTCTGGGGCTGGCTGTCCCCAGGCCAAGCCCCATTCCCCGCCCCCACGAGGCTCAGCGGAAGAAGCTAGACACATTGAGCTGCCACAAACCCTACCTACACTAGACTAGAAGGGTGTGATAGCTGTATAGCAGCAGACGATGTCAGGAGGTGCAAAGGCAGCAAGCATTACAGGATCCTTTACGAGCCATACCCCAGCTTTGGGCCGCGTCCCGAGCGCTAGGGAACCTCAAGAATGCCTCTTCCTGTGAGTGTTGCTGCTGCTACTTCACTTGTCCGTTGCACTCCTATTTACTCTGAGTGAAAGAACAAGGTCTGGCTAGGAACGACATGTACACTGGGGACCGAGCCAATGTGTTCGTCATCTGGTGTGAGGGAGCTCCAGGTTTTACTCTACAGTATTCTATATATGTCTTTTTTCTTTACTTTCACAATAGGGTAATATTCTCAGAACCACTCAACCGCTTTCTCCTTACGCTAAATTATCCGCACGGGTTTAGTGTTTCATATAAATATAAGCAACACCCAACAACAACAGTCTCAGTTAACTGGGGTACAAAATTTTGGTGAAATGCTTGCAGTGAAAAGGTTAGTACCTCCGAGTACCTCCAGGGGTACAACGGAGGGTAACTGTCGAGTGAGCCAGGTACGTCTGACTTCATGTGAGCCAGGTACACCTACTGACTCTATGTGAGCCAGATACTTCTGTTGACTGCATGTGAGTCAAGGACATCTGTTGACTTCATGTGAGCCAGGTACATCTATTCATGTGAGCCAGGTACATCTGTTGACTTCATGTGAGCCAGGTACATCTATTCATGTGAACCAGGCGCATCTGTTGACTTCATGTGAGCCAGGTACATCTATTCATGTGAGCCAGGTACATCTGTTGACATCATGTGAGCCAGGTACATCTATTCAAGTGAGCCAGATGCATCTATTGACTTCATGTGAGCCAGGCACAACTACTGATACCATGGAAGGCAAATTATGACTTATACTGACATCACAAGAGACAGGCCACGACAAATACTGTCGTCAAAAGAGTCAGACCACATATATTCTGACATTACATGATTGGAAACTGATTCAGGCAGACAGTTGTCTACATTTTAGACAACTGAAAATAATTATCTTCGATACTTTTTTTGCGTTTAATTCTACGCACGTGTAATAAGAGAGAGACACTTAAGTTGAGACACATATGTTAGAAGAGACACATATGTTAGCAGAGACACATATTTTAGCAGAGACACATGTGTTGAAAGAGACACATGCTCTGAAAGACAGAAAGACACGTATGTTGAAAGAGAGGCAGACGTGTGTTTGGATAAATGCTGAAAGTGAGAGACAAATGTGTTTTGAACGGGAGACACATGTGTTGGCTGTCTCATCACGTATCACTTAATGACCATGGAACTACCTACTTTAAAAAATCTGTAAAAAAGCGTATGTGAACACTGTGGCCCGACAAAACCGGGTAAATATTCCGGTAAAAGTGTCGTATACGCGAGTATGTCAGCGCGTTGCACTTTCATAAGTGGTGTATATGCAAGTATATTCTGGTAGTAGTAAGTGGCATATATACACGTTATTCACGATATTAAAAAAATATAAATGGCGTATATATTCGTTAATCACGGTGTTGAATTATTAAATGTGACGTATTTGCATTACGCAAGCATATTAGAGTTGCACTAAGCAGGTTAATATGCTGCCTCATTATGTGGCATATACGCAAGTATACCAGCTTGATATACTTGAAACTTGGGAGATATGTTCAAATACGCAAATTTTCACAGTACCACACGAATGTAATTTGTCATAATTTCTCATAAGTTGAATTACCATATTTTTTTCTCGCCCTAGTAAAGCCATCCCCTCAACGAGGCCCAAAATAAAATTAGAAAACGTACCATGAAAATTTACATGCAGATCGAATATTTCCTGGGACGAATATTTTTTTTAATTCCCCCGAAAATGTTTTGCAGATAATCCTCTCTTTCCTTCTGTTTACCAATATTCGTTATTTAGTGTCAGAAATTTGTAAATATCCGAGTTTTTTTTTTAACTGATTCTGGTATTTATTCCCATTCTCTCTCTCTCTCTCTATCTCTCTCTCTCTCTCTCTCTCTCTCTCTCTCTCTATCTCTCTTTCTCTCTCTCTCTCTCTCTCTCTCTCTTTCTCTCCCTCTCCCTCCCTCTCTCTCTTTTAAGTTAGATTAAGCGTTCCTACCTTTATTCACACGCCAAGAACTGTTACCTACCTCCTCTCTCTCTCTCTCTCTCTCTCTCTCTCTCTCTCTCTCTCTCTCTCTCTCTCTCTTTCTTTATCTATCTATATATTCATCTGTCTATCTTTTTTCTATCTATCTACCCGTCTCTGTGACGTACACAGACCTACACAGGCAGGGGCCCAGGCAACCTGCTGAGTAAAATTACAACAAATCATCTGTTTTAAATAACGAGGCAAGAGAATGAGAAGGGAGCACTAGAGAGGCATAGAGAGGGAAGAAAAGTAAAGAAACAAGGAGGGGTAAACAGGGAGACAGAGGGAGAGTTACAGGAAGGAGCAAAAGTGGAGTAGGAAGGAAGGAACATGAGAGGCAGGAACGAAATAGAAGGGACAAGGTGGAGAAAAAAGGGTGAAAGGAAGATGAGGGGATACGATAAGGAGAGAGTTATCAAGAGAGAGTTTATGTACATGGAACTAGATGGAAGTATATGTGTGTACATAGAGGTACACAGGACTGAGTTATCAAGAGAGAGTTTATGTACATGGAACTAGATGGAAGTATGTGTGTGTACATAGAGGTACACAGGACTGAGTTATCAAGAGGGAGTTTATGTACATGGAACTAGATGGAAGTATGTGTGTGTACATAGAGGTACACAGGACTGAGTTATCAAGAGGGAGTTTATGTACATGGAACTAGATGGAAGTATATGTGTGTACATAGAGGTACACAGGACTGAGTTATCAAGAGGGAGTTTATGTACATGGAACTAGATGGAAGTATATGTGTGTACATAGAGGTACACAGGACTACAGAATACAGGAATACATAAGAGTGATTAGTATTACTTGTGAGTGAACAACATTACGTGTTAGTACACACGACAACATGGCAGTACATGAGCACTATCATGCTTACCTCCAGCACGAGATCCAAACATTTCGTTCATGGATTCAAAACGTACTGAAGACAATAATGAAGA